>NC_141697.1:54466197-54601197 GCF_964263255.1 Lissotriton vulgaris | reverse complement strand
ACAAAAACAAAAAAACGTAATACTCACACAATTAGTGTAGTTTTCAATAAGGGGTATGAAATTTTCATACTGAGATTCCTTTATTGTTTGTAAACCTCACTACATCAGGAGGCCAGAAGAGTCGCGTTTCACGTGGCGTTTGCCCCAGGGACAGAGTCAGCACCAGCAGTAATTGCGACGCAACACGAGGCAAACGCAGTGTAGAGCATTTGCTTCCATTTACGCCCAAAGAAATTCATTGTATCACAATTTAATTTATTTTTACTAGTGACATTTCTGAAAATTGTCCTTGTAGAATTTGCATTTTTATGATTGCATCCTAATGTAGCTCTTGTCCCAACTTTACTTTGCATTCAGTTCATTCAGAGCCTTTACCAAAATGGTGTTTGAACAAAATATTGCTGAAAAAATATTGTGTGGACAAAATATTGATTCACGAATATCGAGGAAATAAATATTGTAAAGGTAAGTTTCTAAGAGTAAGCTCAGTTTTACTATACTTAACTCCACGTATATATACCTTGGTGATACACACATATATATATATATTCACTGAAAAAACCATAGGTTATAGACCATATATAGTTAGGAATTTGCATTTACAAAACCTTATTTTACTCACACAAAACCATTAAAATTCCATATATAGTTAGTTGCACTAACTATATATCGCGCACCCCCAATCCACTGCTGATGATGTCACATATTACATCATCACTGATGACATCTCATTTGACATTACTGATCACATCACTGATGATATCATTCATGTGATAATACGATGAACCTCTTCAGACTCTAATATAACCTTAGATACAATCAGTGTAAACAGACACTCACAGACTGTCACTCATCCATGGAGTTACTCACACACCTAGTCAGTCATGCAAAGAATCAATCACACCTCCATTTCCTCAACTATACAGTTATACAAACTTTACTTATTCAAACATATACTAACACATATTTACTCTCTTATACAATCCCTGATATAAGTTCACAATGATCCATACAGCCACTCACACATTCACTGGCTCTTATGCACAGTTATTTATATATGTCAACTCTCACATGTACTGTGTTTTACATATGTACTTACTTTGACATGTAGCACTGAGATATCCATTCACTCACCAATACACTCATGCACACAGTCAACCGCCCATACAGCTGTTTCCACATGCACTTTTGAAACCATACATCTAGTGAATCAACTACTCACACATCTATGCACAGAGTCATACACCTCCCAGCCACCCACACACACACTCAGTCTCCCATACAAATACTTGGGCAACCAATCAATAACCTATAGTTACTCATATAGCTACTTATCAACACATGCAACAGTTTACAGAACAACAGACATAATGATGCACAAATTAAGACAGTTTAGTCACTAACCCATGCACTCAGTGAGACACATTTAATCACTCACTCATACAGTCAGTCATGCACCTACTAAATCCTTCATCCAGACACTTATACATCCACTCATTCTTCAATATGTAAGACATATTTTAACTTTACAGAAACATACATTCACTGGATGTTGTCATCAGTGATGTCATCAGTGATGTCATTTGAGATGTCATCAGTGATGTCATCAGTGATGTCACTGACCATGTCATGAATGATGTAATATGTGACATCATCAGCAGTGGATTGCGGGTGCGCGATATATAGTTAGTGCAACTAACTATATATGGAATTTCAATGGTTTTGTGTGAGTAAAATAAGGTTTTGTAAATGCGAATTCCTAACTATATATGGTCTATAACCTATGGTTTTTTCAGTGAATTTTCAAGGTTTTGTAAATGCTAATTCCTAACTATATATGGTCTATAACCTATGGTTTTTTCAGTGAATTTTCAAGGTTTTGTAAATGCTAATTCCTAACTATATATGGTCTATAGCCTATGGTTTTTTCAGTGAATATATATATATATACATACATATATAAACATATATCATCTGTATATCTATATAAATACAAACATAAATGCATGCATACATATACTCATATGCATACAGATGCATGTTATTTACATGAAAGTAATGGACTTAACCAATATCTGTGACTGGGGGTGAGTGTCTAAAATGTTTCAGCGCTCCGTTCATCATTTCCTTGTGTTTGCTTTGTTTGCCCTCATTACAAACAGAATGGCTTTAACTTAAACGAGGGCGAGATCTATTGCATTTTCAATGCTTGTTTACTTTGGTTCCATCAAGAAGGCATTCAGATGTGTCACACATTTGCCATAAATTCTGAATGTTAGCACTCTAGTTGCACATTAGATCACTGTAGTAAAGCTACTGCTCACCAGGGACGTCTGCTGCTGGTATTCAAAGTGCATGTTTCAGTCTGCATGTCAGAATCTTTTTAATGAAATAGAAGAGGATTTGAGAAGTCACTCAAAATGATCCCTAATTTTTCTTTCTGAAGCACTAATCATACTTTCTATGGCAAAATTAACCCCCTCATGTTGTTCCTTTTTAAATTGAGTGTTTTCAGACTTACCACTTCATTCCAATCAAGATGGCTTCTGGTGTGCCATACTTTTGTCATAAGTAAGACTGTTAGCGCTCTAGTTGTTCTTTAGAACACTCTGGGACATTCTGTCATTGGGCTATACTTGGGGTACATCTGGGTGATATTTGGGCTACATTTAGGCTCTTTTGTCTCTGGTGGCCATCTTGGGAGACTGTATGTCAGAATTTTTTAATGAAATTGAAGAGGGTTTGAGAAGTCACTCAAAATGTGCCCTAATTTTTCTTTCTGCAGCACTAATCATAATTCATATGGCAAAATATACCCCCTCATTTTGTTCCTTTTTAAATTAAATGTTTTAAGAGTTACCACTTTATTCCAATCAAGATGGCTTCAGGTGTGCCATACCTTTGTAATAAGTAGGACTGTTAGCGCTCTAGTTGTTCTTTAGAACACTCTGGGACATTCTGTCATTGGGCTATACTTGGGCTACATCTGGGTGATATTTGGGCTACATTTGGGCTCTTTTGTCTCTGGTGGCCATTTTGGGAGACTGCATGTCAGAATGTTTTAATGAAATTGAAGAGGGTTTGAGAAGTCACTCAAAATGTGCCCTAATTTTTCTTTCTGCAGCACTAATAATACCTTCTATTGCATAATATACCCCCTCATTTTGTTCCTTTTTAAATTAAATGTTTTAAGAGTTACCACTTTATTCCCATCACGATGGCTCCAGGTGTGCTATACCTTTGTAATAAGTAGGACTGTTAGCGCTCTAGTTGTTCTTTAGAACACTTTGGGACATTCTGTCATTGGGCTATACTTGGGCTACATCTGGGTGATATTTGGGCTACATTTGGGCTCTTTTGTCTCTGGTGGCCATTTTGGGAGACTGCATGTCAGAATGTTTTAATGAAATAGAAAAGGATTTGAGAAGTCACTCAAAATGTGCCCTAATTTTTCATTCTGCAGCACTAATCATACTTTCTATGGCAAAATATACCCCCTCATGTTGTTTCTTTTTAAATTAAATGTTTTAAGAGTTACCACTTTATTCCAATCAAGATGGCTTCAGGTGTGCCATACCTTTGTAATAAGTAGGACTGTTAGCGCTCTAGTTGTTCTTTAGAACACTCTGGGACATTCTGTCATTGGGCTATACTTGGGCTACATCTGGGTGATATTTGGGCTACATTTGGGCTCTTTTGTCTCTGGTGGCCATTTTGGGAGCCTGCATGTCAGGATGTTTTAATGAAATAGAAAAGGATTTGAGAAGTCACTCAAAATGTGCCCTAATTTTTCATTCTGCAGCACTAATCATACTTTCTATGGCAAAATATACCCCCTCATGTTGTTTCTTTTTAAATTAAATGTTTTAAGAGTTACCACTTTATTCCAATTAAGATGGCTTCAGGTGTGCCATACCTTTGTAATAAGTAGGACTGTTAGCGCTCTAGTTGTTCTTTAGAACACTCTAGGAGGCTGCAGTAGAACACAAAGGAATCAACTGACAGTCTCTGTCCTTGTTGGATGTACATGTTTTACTGAGAATGTCAGACTTCATTTTCACATGACTGAGAAAGATAATGTGAATTTACAGAAAATATGCTTTCAGTTTAGCTTATAGATCCCCTTCCAAACCACTGTGGGAAAATCATGAGATATTAGTTTTCTTTCAAACAATATTCATACTATCACAGCAGAAGGTTTTTTCACATGGTAAAATCACCTTAGAACCCACCACAATTCCTAAAACGAGTATGGTACCATCAACAAATGATTTATAATGTAACTAAAGTCCTAAAACCCTCTATTAACTACAATGCTTTTTAATGAGGTGCTATCATGTATATTGGTCCCAAAATGGCTGCCAACACTTCTTGGATGAAGTGCTGACAGCCAATCAGATCAGATGTGTAGTTAGGCTCCGCCCAAATATATATCTTTTTTTGAACCTAAATTACTCAAAATCCACTGGAGCACATATATTGAGACCTAGCAAAGGCACATCGGGCTAACAGTCCCTACAATTTTGCCAAGTTTCGTGCAAATCCATTCAGCCGTTCGAGCTAAAAGTGAGGCCAACCGCCCTATGGAAATTAACATGGGAAAAACGTGTTTTGGGACCCCCCTTTTTTCTCGGCCCCCCCCTTGATGAAACCCCCCCAAATTGTCAGGGGCTGCTCAGAAACAAAATGTTCCATTTTTTTGAAAATTTCAGCCAATTCCGTCCACAAACGCCAAAGTTATTAGACATAGAATTTTCAAAAATCCCATAGAGAAAAAATCCTAACTATATATACCTACTGGCGACCGCCAGTAGGTAATGTATATATATATGTGTATATATATATATATATATATACATATAGATATATATATATATATCTATAGATATATATATATATATATATATATAGATCTATATATATATATATATATATATATATATATATATATATATATATATATATATATATATATATATATATATATATGACGAACCAAAGTTCCGGTAATTCACCAGTCACATTCGCGAGTGGGTCGGGTTAGGGCTCCCGGTCACCCATCTTTATCCATCACAGCACTCCATTCTCTCGAACAGACGTACCCGACTCTCAAAGGTTGCTGTGCACGCAATTTTATTCAGCAGCAGGAAAACAACGCGTTTCGCTTTACAGCTTGATCACGTTTACGAATTGATGCCAAACAAATGTCCTTTTACTCTTTCAGGTGACAAAAGAAAAAACGGACTAACACCCATATGTGTAAAACTAGGTACTTCGTGTGGCAGACATATTGGAATGGTCAAAAATACTGAACACACCTTATATTTCATTCATGTGGTTCAACAAATAATAAATTGCAGTCAAATATTCAAGGGTTTTAGCGATATATACAATGTGTTATCAGAGTACTAAACAAAACCAATATTTACAGCTCATCACTTTTGCGGCTGTCAAATCGCGTCATCCAAAAACTTAGCCCAAGTGGGCATGAGTAATACAACCCTAGTGGATAACCATATCCATTGTATGCTTTGTTGATACGTTAATACGCTGATATTTGCAACTCGCATAAAGCGGCAGAGATGATATACATTGCATGTGCGATAAAATCTCAAAGCAGATTGGTCCAAGTACATTATGTATGTTGTTGTATCCACTAGGAGATAAACATCAGAGGAGATGGTCCAGCCCAAGTGGGCGACTATTACCCATGTACATAGATGTTAAGTCATGAAAAACATAGCCCCAGTGGGCAAAATTCACAGTGCAGCTTATATCCATATGTAACATAAGCATTGCTGGTACATTGAATGTGTCCAATAAAAACGTATGACCCAGCAAAAAACTACACATTACATGTACGAAAAACTTGCATGTCATATTGAAGTAGTTTTGAAGTGGATTATATATCTAGGGTCCATATTGTTATAGCCACCTTGTGATGACAAATAAACGATCCCGCCCAAGTGGGCACTTAGTACCCATGTCTATTGATTTTAACTCGCTGGAAATCATAGCCCAATGGGCAAATTTTCAGTCCTTGAGAGAAAGTCTGAATCAGACATGTGCAACCACAAATTCTTCACATTTAGTTTATGTTGACCTCAGATTCCTTGTCACACCTATCCATCTGGTACCTGTGAAAAATAAATACATAGAACTATTTAAAAGAAAGACCATATCAGTCTGACTGCAGATTACAACTGTACTTCAAAAAAAGATATCAATTTCATCTTCATGTTAAGTGTACCGCTAGTTCTTCATTGATGTTCAATCCATTCGGGGTCATACACTCAAAATCAATAATGTATCTTGATTCTAATTGGCGCAGGGCAAGCTTCCCGTTTCCTCCTCTTATTCCCAGATTTACTTTATCAATGACCACCATTTTTAACAGATTTTCGTTCTGATAGTGTTGATCAAAAAAGTGACGAGCTACAGGATATTGTACATTGTGATTCTTAATAGCTCTCAAATGCTGTAGAACTCTCTCCTTAGCTTTCAAGGTGGTGCTGCCGACATACCACTTGTCACACGGACATATAAGTACATATATACAGTACATCGTGAGGCATGAGAGAGATTTTTTAATTTTAAACACTCTTTTGGACATTAGTTCTTTACAATTAGTACTGTTACGACAGGATCCACAGCATTTGAAACCTGGATTGTCTTTTGGTTCGCTTTTACTTACTACACTGTTGGGGCTCAAGTCGTCCTTGAGAGATCTACATTTTCTGAAGGTAATCTGGGGATTGGGATTCAGGTATGGTTTTAGGTGATTGTCAGTTAGGAGGACATGCCAGTGTCTGTTAAAAATCTTTCTGATTTCATGTGCCTGTCCTGAAAAGGTTGTGATAAATCTGACTTTGTTCTCTTCTTCTCTGATTTTGTTGGGATTTAACAGTTCATTTCTTATAGTCTTATCAACCTTTTTGCACGCCTGAACAATAGTTTCCTTAAAGCAACCACACATGATGTTTTTCTCTAATTCATAGCCTGCTGAGGTGCTGCAATTCCTTTTTGCTCGTAATAGTTCCCCATAGTGTATACTATCCACCAAGCTTCTGGGGTGTGAACTTCTTGCATTTAGCAGGTTTTTCATGACTTAACATCTATGTACATGGGTAATAGTCGCCCACTTGGGCTGGACCGTCTCCTCTTATGTTTATCTCCTAGTGGATACAACAACATACATAATGTACTTGGACCAATCTGCTTTGAGATTTTATCGCACATGCAATGTATATCATCTCTGCACCTTTATGCGAGTTGCAAATATCAGCGTATTAACGTATCAATAAAGCATACAATGGATATGGTTATCCACTAGGGTTGTATTACTCATGCCCACTTGGGCTAAGTTTTTGGATGCCGCGATTTGACAGCCGCAAAAGTTATGAGCTGTAAATATTAGTTTTGTTTAGTACTCTGATAACACATTGTATATATCGCTAAAACCCTTGAATATTTGACTGCAATTTATTATTTGTTGAACCACATGAATGAAATATAAGGTGTATTCAGTATGTTTGACCATTCCAATATGTCTGCCACACGAAGTACCTAGTTTTACACATATGGGTGTTAGTCCGTTTTTTCTTTTGTCACCTGAAAGAGTAAAAGGACATTTGTTTGGCATCAATTCGTAAACGTGATCAAGCTGTAAAGCGAAACTCGTTGTTTTCCTGCTTCTGAATAAAATTGCGTGCACAGCAACCTTTGAGAGTCGGGTACGTCTGTTCGAAAGAATGGAGTGCTGTGATGGATATATTCACCAAAACTTCTTCTGATCTGGGAAGAAGATCGAGCCACACCGACCAGGTACTGTCAAAGAATTTTATTTTCGGGCAAACAGACGCGTTTCGAGCGCACAGGCTCTTGGTCACATGAGCGTGGTTCCAAGTCTTGTACAGATGTACTCTTGGTTTAATGAAAGTAAAAGAAAGACTTTGTGTTTACAACATCACACAGGTCCCGTGTCACAGTGTAAATCATAACTAAATTAATTGTTCACGACACAATTAATCATAGAACAATATAATTGTACCGGCTTGTCCCTTGATTTTATAAAATAGTTAGGACGCTGTTTAATGTTATTCCACATTAATACATTCACAGCCTAAATATCAACAGTCAGTGGGCAAAAATTCTGGGTATAGTACCCTCTGCCTATGTAGTGTAATACACAAATAATTTAACAAAATGTCCATTCTTAGATCAGGAAGGAATATAATGGTAAGGGTGTTTGGTCTACATAATAAATGGTTATAAGTGAGCTCTATACAAGTGTAGGTTTTCCGATGTTGAAAGAAATATATAATTTTCAATAAGACTGTAATATCTAATTGCAACTCACTCCTGGGTTGCCAATTAGTTTGTGTAAAACATTTATATATATATATATATATATAGGTAGTTATAGTTAGAACCTAGTTTCCATAGGAAAAAGATTAGGGCGACCACCTCTCCTTCAGGAAGCAACTCAAGACCTGGCTGTTCGAGCAGTAGCGGACCCCCCCCCCCAAAGGCCTTGAGACCCTCCGGGTGAGTAGCGCGCTATACAAATTTCATGATTGATTGATTGATTGATTGATTTGCTAATAACTTTGGTGTCGTTTGACGAATGTTTCAGAAATTCTCCCCAAAAAAGTCTATCCTGGTCAGCTCCTATCCTGAAAGTTTGAAGGTGGTTCGTCAAGCGGGGGCTGAGAAAAAGGGGGTCCCAAAATACATTTCCCCATGTTAATTTCCATAGGAAATTTTGTGACGAGCTATAGCCCGAGCTGGTGAACGGAATTACCCAAATTTGTCAGAAAGGTAGAACTTGATTCAGAAAGCGACCTTTCTTTTTAAATGGTGTAAATCCGTTCAGTAGTTTTTGAGAAATTCAAAAAATAAGAGTGAAAAGATCAATTTACTATAGGAAACTTTGTGCAAGGCGACAGCCGAAACTACTGAACAGAATTACTCGAAATTTAGCAGAAAGGTATTGCTTGGGTCGAAAACCGACCTTTTTAAAAATGGTGTAAATCCGTTCTGTAGTTGCTGAGAAATTAGAAAAATAAAAGTTTTGATATCAGGGCATAGCCTAAGTCGCGTGTGCGAGATTCACTGTGATTGGCTGCCAGTACTCCAAACCAGGAAGTGTTGGCAGCCATCTTGTAGCTTGATAGAAGCGAGTCACTAGAAAACTGAGAAACAAAGGTATAAAACAAGAGAAGGGGGCAGGGTAGAAACACCCTGACCGCGTAGGCCTGCTCAGGGGGACCCAGAAGGACCCCCAGTGCCAAAAAAAAGAGTTAAAAAGAAGATCGGCACAATTGTCGCAGGGGTTCCTGCGTTTTGTTTTAATGAGGCCCCTGGGTGGGCTAGGTCTCGGGGGTATTTGTTAAAAAAATAATAGCGGGAGCTCACTGGGGCCCCGCAGTCCCGGGGCTTCACTCATGTTGGGAGGGGGGGTGCAGTAGGCTGTGGAAATTTTATCTGGAAAACAACAATGCGCGCATTGCGGCCTTTCTTTAATATAATGTGGAATTTTTTTTATTTATTATGCAGTGTTCACTTTTGTTACAGATAGAGTCACTGTGTTACAGGAAGTTTATTATTATGTTGGAGGGTGTGTTCTGTATGTGTGCATGGAACAAAATTAACAATTAATTGGTTGAGGTGTTCGAACAAGAAGCTTAATGTTCATTGGGTGCGAACCATCGAAAGTAGAAGTGTTTCCTGCCATTCACTTCTCCTCCTCAGAGTAGCAAGGACATCTAATTGGCTCACATGTTGCAAGGAGGACCTTCCTGAGCTTAACGTTGATTGGTTGCGAACTGTTGAAAGTAGAAGTGTTGCTAGGTATTCCGTTCTCCTCCACGGAGTAAGAGGGACATCTGATTGGCTGACCTGTTCTAAGGAGGAGCTTCCAGAGCTTCATGTTGGTTGGTTGCGAACTATTGAAAGTGGAAGTGTTGCCAGCCATTCACTTGCTCTCCGTGGAGTAGGAGGGACATCTGATTGGCTGACATGTTCTAAGGAGGAGCTTCCAGAGCTTGATGTTGATTGGTTGCGAACTATTGAAAGTAGAAGTGTTGGCCGCCATTCACTTGTGCTCCGCAGAGTAGGAGGGACATCTGATTGGCTGACGTGTTTCAAGGAGGACTTCCCCAAGCTTAATGTTGATTGACAGTAAACCAATGAAAGTAGAAGTGTTGTCAGCGATTCCGTCTCTCGCCGCGGAGTATTGGGGATATTTCATTGGGTAGCGTGTTACAAGCGGGACCTTCCGAAGCTTAATGTTCATTGGCAGTGAAGCATTAAAAGTAGAAGTGTTGGCAGCCATTACCTTCTCCTCTGAGGAAAAACATGGACATTTTATTGGCTAAAGTCTTCTGAGCACAAGTTTCCTCCTTATTGGGTGGGAACAGTTCACTGTTGTCAGTCATTTTATGACACCATTCCAAAGGAGTACGGGGAAACAGAGTAGTAGAGGGAAGGGTAGGAACAGTATTAACTCTGTACAGTGGTCACAAGGTGGTGGACAGGGATTGTGAAGGTAAAAATTGTTTTTGATATATTTTAAGGGCCATTTATATAATTGCTGTGGGGTGTACAAATCACGGCGGAAAAATAACAGTATCTTGCGGTCTTCTTTTTATTAAGTTTGCGGGTGGGATACTTCCCAGGAGCACTATTTACTTATAATGTGGGATTTACTTTTCTGACGGGGAGTTGTGGTTGCTCAGCAAAAATTTCAGTCTAGGCTTTTATTTAGCAATTGCAAAAAAACTTTCTTCGAAAACTGACGCTGTATATATCAAAGGGGTAACAAATATCAATGGAATTTCATAAAATATCAGTTACGCGTGCCAACACCCACATCTTTTTTCTGCTATAGTCTGTCAAAGTGTTGCCCCATATACTTGATAATATAAGAGGGCATCAGTTACTTTTAGATAAAGTAGAATAGAAGTGCTACAACAAACACTCCCTCACTACATTATCTGAGGTCAGAAGAACAAGTAAACAAGCATTGGAAATGCAATAGGTCTCGCATTAGGAAAGTTTGAGCTATTGGTATTGTAAATGACACTTTTTTTATTTACGTGTTGGTTTTGAAAGTAGCAAAATTAATAGCTTTCTCAGTTACAATGTCAATAGTTTTAACTTTTGCAAATGTGACACCTATAGCATTTGTAATGCAATGTGTGTTGTATTTACGTGACTTAAATGTATTGATATTACAAATAACAATGGCTTTTAATTTTGTAAATAATTAATACTTAAATAAAAGTTATTGTAATTTATAATGGCAATAGCTTAAACGTTTGTAAATAACTTTTGTGAAGATTATGTTCAGAGTATTTTATTGTGACGACAATCCAAGAACATTGCATTTGCACCTACACACACAGAGCCACACACATGTAGATGTGGTGGTGGTGGATCTGGGGGATATGGTGGTGGTGGATGTGGTGGTGGTGGTGGTGGATGTGGTGGTGGATGTGGTGGTGGTGGTGGATGTGGTGGTGATGGTGGTGGATGTGGGGGTGGTGGTGGATGTGGTGGTGGAGGTGGTGGTGGAGGTGGTGGTGGTGGAGGTGGTCGATTTGGTGTTGATGTGGTGGATGTGGTGGTGGTGGTTGTGGATGTGGTGAAAGTGGTGGTGGATGTGGTGGTGGAAGTGATGGTGGTGGGTGTGGTGGATGCGGTGGTGGATGCGGTGGTGGATGTGGTGGTGGTGGATGCGGTGGTGGATGAGGTGGTGGATGAGGTGGTGGTGGATGCGGTGATGGATGTGGTGGTGGTGGTGGTGGATGTGGTGGTGGTGGTGGATGTGGTGGTGGTGGATGTGGTGGTGGTGGTGGATGTGGTTGTGGTGGTGGTGGTGGAAATTGTAACAATAGGTCCTGTGGACAACCTTATTGTATAGCAAGACCTAATATGAACAATAATGAGGTGCGGGCAAAATAATTTCAACACAGACATCATTTAGGGCTCGCAGCTGCAACCCTTCGCATCCCAGCTGCAACCTCTGGCTTCCCCCTTGCAATTCCTGGTACCGGCTGTGTTTCCAACCCCTGGCCTCCGAGGTGGCAAAATCGGTGCCAGGAACGCAGAACTATGGGCTCTTATCACCTGGTTTTCTACCCATTGATTATTACACTAGCAAGTTAAATATTGTTCGATTATTAACTGTTACTGTAATAGAAAATTGAGCGCCAGGGACTAGAATGAGACCGTCACTGGCAGCGGAGTAAGAAAAATAAAAAGTGCTCAATTTTAAATGTATGTCATGTGCGTGCTTGTGAGTGGATGTGTGAGCATGCGTGTGAGTGCAGGGGGGTGAAATTAATTGGCAAGTAGTTTGTGAAAATGAGTGGGACTGAGTCTATGTGAATCAGAATGAAAGAGTGACTGCAAGTGAGGAAGGTGGGTGTCGGAGAATGAATGAGTAACAAGTCTGGGGAGTGTGAGTGAGACTGAACAAATGACAGTGAGTTTATCTGTGATTGAGAATGAGTAAGAATTCGTGTGAGTGAGAAAGTATGAGTGAGTCAGAATATGAATGAGTAAGAGTGCAAACGAGTGAGAATTAGTGAATGTGAGAGAGTGCGCGAGATTGATTGGACAGAGCGAAACAAGGAGAAACACGAGAGACGGCCAGCGGCCGTCAAAGTGAAAGTACGGCCGGCTGAGGGCATTGCTGTGGGGAGGGGGGATGAGAAATGCGACACGGCGGGCAGGGGAGGGGCGGAGCGGGGAGAGCGGCATGAGGGTGTGAAGCAGCAGGGGAGGAGTGCTGCTGGCGATTGACTGGCGATTTGATGCTGTGCACGCGCATTTTAGGTCAATGCGCTTGCGCATTGACCTAAAAGCCACGGGCACAGCATCAAATCGCCAGTCAATCGCCAGTCTAGGTAAAGCTTATTTAAGCCCCTATAGAGCTTGCCAGCTATGCGCACGCTCTAAAATCAGTTAAACACAGCGGACTTCATATTAGATAGAAATGTACGCATTATCATTTTTGAAATTTTTATTTTGTAGATTTCTGGGACCGTTCTGTGGTAGTGCTTAGAGGTCGCACACTGTTCCTCTAACAAATCACATACTCATTTAAGAATATATAGGATAGTACTATTATAATATACAGTACTGGTCCCATATATTCTTTAGGGAGAACGTGAATAGGAAGCGCAACTGAGAAGAACAGAAATTAGAAAATAACATTCATAAATGTAGGGTTTATCAAATATTTAAAGTAACAAAGTATGTATGAAAGCCATTTAATAATACTGCAATTTGGTAAAATATGCTCACTGAAAAAATATCTGATCAAGTACATTATAACGTTTCGAAAGCTGTATTACAGGTGGCGCCGACAATTCTCCAATTCCTCTTCTGTAACAATAGGACAATCTATTACAATATAACGAATGCCACCATTGTTACACAACAAATAAAAGGAAAATAAAGTTATGACTAGAACAGAATATCCATAGTGAAATACTTTCGAGCAGTAATCATTTTTTGAGCTACTTTTCTCTGGAAAGTTGAAAAAATTGATGTTCGTGGCAACAGGTCATAAACTCCTCTGAGATCATTATACAGTGAAAATTATAATATACATATTGACAGTATATGATCAAAAGGGGGGCACAGACTAAAAGCCAGAAGCTAGTGATGTTGCTTATATATCTTTACTCTTTGCGCCGACGGTTCATGAACTCCTCTGAGATCACCTTGACTGTTCATGTTATAATATACATATTAACAGTATATGATCCCTGGGGAAAAGAGACTAACAACTGGAAGGTGGTGATGTTAATTGTAAATGTTTAGGGTTTGCGCCAACGGGACACCAACACCTCTGAGGTCAAGTACAGTGTCAATATTACAATATACAAAGGGACAGTATATGAGATCAAAGGAGCCAGAAAAGGAGCAATGTTTGCGGTAATCTGTCTGTTTCTGAAAAAAAGCTGCTGCCGTTACAGAAAAAAAGGCAAAAAAATGCAATAACACTTTTTTCTACATATAAATGTTTAAATATTGACAAATAGCTTAGTATTATAAATATCTACTATGCCATAATCAAACAACTTACAACTCCAGAATATGTTTTGTTGCCGCAAAACAAGAATCCGATGCTAGAAAAGGGAACCTGCATCACAGAATGGACACGGAGAAATAACTCACGAAAACTAAACTAATCGCACAACGGGTGTGGTTTTTATAGTTTTTTGTTATTGAGTAGTCTATGGAAGGAAGATGTGGCTCCGCCCATTTAGATGTCACGTTTTACAGTTTACACGTGCTCACGTTTTAACTGTTAAACTTGTGCACGTGTTGGGAAAAGTTACAAACTGTGAAGCTGTAAAGGTTTCGATTTCCATTGTAACACCTAAAAGGTCCTACATACGTTCGAGAGTTTAAAAAGTGTTACCCAGTAAACTGTGTCATTTGCATTCTCATGATTAAAAACATCAAAATAGAAGACATAAAATAATATCGTTCACAATAAAAGAAAAAAAAACGTGCTAATATTTGTTATCACTATGCTGTTTAAATTGAAAAAATAAATTCTAACAGGAGGGGGGAGAGAGAGTCAGTGGATTCGATCTCCCAAGTCATATAAATAAACAAAGTGGAATCCACTCAAGTGATAGTGATCCCTAGAGTGATGGGGAACACACAGTGTTGTTTAAATGCCCCTCACACACCAACAGGCCCCTTGGTGTCATGCTTCATCATCGGGGCCTTCGCACCCCTCTACGGGATGCGGCGTGCTACGACTCGCGACTACGCAGGAGCACTTGAAGTGAACTATGTGTGGGGGTGTGTGTTTAATACCAAGATGTGAGTGAGGTGAGGTGAAAAAAAGTGGTTTAAAAAATACCTGGCACGTGGGAAGAAAAAACTTTATTAAATCCCCGGCTGGTATTATTAAAATTAAAGTGCAAGGCGTGGTTATTAGAAAGATACGTGTTAGGGTATCAAACCACTGTGTAAAAAGTCAACATGTTTCGGAGGTCAAAGCCCCCTTCTTCAGGACAAGGGTGAATGCACTTACCCTCCCCTTACTCACATGTAAGATGTAAAAGTGAAAAATAAAATTACCACAATGTGTAATGTTCCTCACAATGTTATATATGTAAGTGAGTGTTGTTGCGCCCAGTTGGCGTAAGAACCTGTGAAAACAAAATCATAGATAAACATACAGATCTAAATATCACAGTTTTAGAGGAGAAGAATAATGCTTCTCTGAAAAGACATCAGGTAGCATCCAAAAAATAATTGGAACCTGGAACAAAATAAGGAAAAGGAAAAAGGACACTACAAACATACACACATGCAAACCAACACAACTCTCTGCTCAGATGGAATGAGAGCAGAACAGTGAGGACAGAAAGATCTTACTTAAAGTTCCCAAATACAGGACTTCATGAGCCTTTAACGTATATTGGGGAATCCTTCCTTTCTAATCAGAAAACCTAGGAGATTAATATCAGGGATTTAGTAGAGGAACTTAATCATCAGAATGCCAAAACTGTACTATAGAACTGCTTCTCATGGTGGTCTCATAACTCACGGTTACAGCAACAGCTAATCGCCTGCCTTCCCTCAACGCGGCTCCGATGAAGTGAGCTGCAAAGGGACTGGGGCCTTTTTAAAAGCTTGCCTGTCGGTAATTAGTGGAGATTGATTGAATAATGCAAGCCGGTATATGCCCAAATACGGAGAGAGATCTCCTTGTGTCCGGTAATGCGTTAGCGCCATACGCTAATCCCCCGCGCATGCGCACAACAGTGCCCGGTAGACGCATGCGCGGCAGATCCAGCAAACGCGCCTGCGTCAACGGAGACGCTTCGTAAGAAACACGAAGCTATCGGTGTTATTCTAAACAACTGGGAATTGATGTTGATCGGGATAAAAATGTCCCGGAACGCGACTACATGAACCAAGGAAACATTAATAAGGCAAGAAGGCAATAATGGTCCATGCTCAAAATAAAATAGGCACCCTTAACAGCAGGGATAAAACAGGATAATTATAGAGGTGTGCCTATAGTATGGAGAGCTACTCTCACTGATGTGTGAAACATATAAAAATTCCGAGGGAGCACAAGACCTGCTCCCGGAGGAGTACAACATACATCAACACAATACGATGGTACCACGTTATGCTGATGTATAGAACCATATAAGTCCAGCAACACGCATTTGCTGTATGTGACCATGCGTGTACATCAACCAGAGACCCTTTCACCTGAGAAGGTTCCATGGAATGGAATCATTCAGTCCAGTAGTGTCGGTTCCCAACCGAAACACCCACCGTTGTTCTTTTTCAAGGAGACCTATCTCTGAGGGTAGTTGTTCAATTATTGTCCACTGTAGCTCATTCACACAGTGTTGACTTTCAATATAGTGGGTTGACATTTTGGTAGTTAGTTTCCTGCACCTGATGTTACTCTTATGTTCGTTCAACCTGACCCTAACAGGTCTGGTGGTCATTCCCACATATTCCTTTCCACATGGGCAGGTGATTAAATAAACTACATTTCTACTGTTGCAGTTAGTAAAAGCACGCTGCTCCCATGTAGTCCCATTGGTAAAAGTGAGGTTCTGGGTCTTTTTTGTGAGGTGGCAGTTGTTGCAGTTACCACATGGGTGATGCCCATGTATGCCTTGCAACCTCGTCTGATCTTTGACAGGAGGAGGTGGTCGAGTGTGAACGAGCATATCCCTCAAATTCCTGCCCCTTCTGTGTGCAAAGAGAGGTTTCTCCAAAGTTAAGCCACCACTTGTTAGAGTGCGCCAATGCTTGTGGACCAATTTTGTCACTTGGTTGCTGACCGGACTGTATGTGGTGACACAAACGGTCCTGTTTGCGGCATCCTCCCTACGTGGATTGTCCTCCAAGAGGGCATCTCGGTTATTGTTTCTTGCTCTGGTAAATGCTTTACGGATCACAGTTTCCGGGTATTTTCTCTGTCTCAGTTTTTCACTCAGATCCTTGGCTTGGGTCTTGTATCTGGCCACATCGGTACAGTTCCGCCGCAGGCGTAGGAACTGCCCATAAGGAAGGTTCTCTCTCAGATGGCGAGGGTGAAAACTGTCAAATCTGAGGAGACAATTCTTAGCCGTGGGTTTGAAGTGTGTTTCCGTTTTTAGCATGCCGGCTTCATGGTAGATATTCAAATCTAAAAACACCATGTTGGTATTGGATGCCTGGAAAGTGAATTTCAGAAAGGCATTCTGATTGTTGAGCCAGTCAATGAAATCAGTAATCATGGTTGCATCTCCATCCCAGATAACCAGGATATCATCTATATACCTTCGCCAGGTGCGAATCCTCGCCCTGTGCGGATTGCTGGGGTGCAAGATTTTCGTGGATTCCAAATGGTGGACATATAGTCCAGCCAGGCTCGGGGCAAAAGTACTGCCCATACTGGTGCCATGCTTCTGCCAGAAAAGAGTGCCCTCATATTCGAAAAAATTCTTAGTAAGCGCCAGAGAGATGCACTCCATCACTACACTCCGTGGGGTGTGATATTCCCAGTTCGTAGAGTGTAGTACCTCTTCAATGATTTGGATGGTTTCATCATGGGGGAGACTCGTATAGAGGCTCTCCACATCCAGGCTTAGCAACATCTGAGAAGTTGGGTCAAAAGGCTGATCATTCAGCAGTTGTAATACTGCTTTTGTGTCTCGTAAATAGGTGTCAGTAGCCTGTACAAGGGGTCTCAAGAAAGCATCCGCAAACTTGGATAAGGGTTCCAGGATAGATGAAATTCCTGAAACAATGGGACGACCGGGTGGGTTCGTCAGGTTCTTGTGCACTTTAGGGATGGTATAAAAGTAAGGGGTGCGAGGGTTCCTCTGGGTCAGGAATTCGGACTCCTTTTTCGTAATCCAGTCATGTGTAAGTGCCTCTTCCACCATACTACCTATATGAACTCTTAGAGATTCAGTGGGATCCTCCGTAAGGATCTGGTAGTTCCTGTTGTCAGAAAGAAGCCGCCTACATTCTTGGTCATAGGCTATGGTTGTTTGGATGACCACTGCACCCCCCTTATCTGCTGGTTTTATGATCAGGTTTTTGTTCATCCTCAGTTCTTTAATGGCCTCATTTTCTGTTCTGCTCGTATTCTGAAAGACCTTCTGTCTGGTTTCTAATCCTTTCAATTCCTGCATCATTGCTTTTTCGAAAGCCAATACTTCCACAGGAAGTTGATTATCAAGTGGAGTGAATGTTGATTTGGGTTTTAAACCAGTATCAGAAGTCTCTGTTGGTAGATCCTTGTCTTTGAAGAATGCCCGCAATTTTATAGTTCTTATAAACTCTTGCATTTCCTTGTGTAGTAGGAAAATGTCTGGTCTATTGGTGGGGACATAACCCAGGCCTTTATTCAGTACATCATTCTGCAAATCTGTCAGGGGCCACGGGGTTATATTGAAGACTAAGTCCCCCTGTGGCTTGTTGACGCCTGGTTGGCTGCCATGCTCCTGGTTACGACCCGCGGGTCTGCCTCCTCTGTGGGCTGCCAATTCACATTGTTGCCCTTCTTGTTCCGCCCTCTGCAGGATCCCTGGCCCCAAGATAAAAAAGGTTGTTGATTTTGGGGTGCATTGGTTTGCTCTGGGACCCATTGGGGGTACATTGGTCCCATTTGCGGTGGGACAAACTGATACTGCGGGTATTGAAAAGGAGGTTGATAAGGGTTATATTGCGGGCCTTGGAAACCACGCCAACCTCTCTGACGTGGGAATTGGGCTCTTTGTTGACGAAAGCCGCCCCTTTGCTTCCTCTGTTGAAAACCTCCCGATTTGTTGCTAGAGTTACTGCCGTCCGAGTTGACACTGTCTGTATCGCTCATATTGTCCTTCATGACATAATCTGCACGAGTATACGGGTAGGCTCTCTCAGGGGTAAAGCGGTCTTTATCTTTTTTCAGTTTGTTGAATTTGCTTTGTTTTAAGCCCGCCTCAAATTCTTTCATCTGCTGGTTCAATTCCTCTAAGCCCTTTTTAAGATCCGCTGGGGAAATAAAGGCCTTAAGCTGTACTTCAAGTCTTTGGATCTCTACTTTCAGTTCAACTGACTTCCTGGCTGCAGTCTGGACTATGAGTACTAGCCAATCCCTGGTGCAGTGCCAAGAGATAAGTGACCATGCCTTCTTAAAAACAAGGTCGTCTTGGAAGATAAACGGTTCAATCTTGACCAATAGACCCTGTGGGGCCATCTTGTTTCTCAGGTACTCCCTCATCAGTAAGCCATGGAGGGCTGTCCTGATTTGAATCTTGCGGGTGTTCATTAGTTCATCCCAATCCTCTACTGCGGGCCCTGGGTCGCTACTACTAAGGCCTTCAAAAGGTTTATCATCTGCGAGAATGCGGTCGATATCATCCTCAGTAAAAGTCAGTCCGTGTTCATCCTCCATGTTGACAAATGAGGAGGGCAGGAAGGTATTTCAAAGGTAAAGTGGTTGCGTGTGAGAACTATGCGTGTAGGTCCAAAGGGAAGGGGACTCCCACAGCTGTACGCTGTCTATAAACAAATTCTAACAGGAGGGGGGAGAGAGAGAGTCAGTGGATTCGATCTCCCAAGTCATATAAATAAACAAAGTGGAATCCACTCAAGTGATAGTGATCCCTAGAGTGATGGGGAACACACAGGGGCATATTACCAACAACTAGCGATAATTTTTGTCTCTAACTTGTTTAGAGACAAAAATTATCGCCGCACATCGGCGATTTTTATCGCAGATAAACCTTGCTATTAACAAGGTTTATCGCAAATGCGATAAAAAACGGCCGAAATGCATGAATATCGCTGAAAAGTCAGCGATATTCATGCATTATCGAGCAAATGCTCTTAGCCATGTTATCCACCTCCCATTGGATAACATGGCTAAGAACTGCTCAGGGCAGGTGTTAGCTTTTGGAGATATTCCCGCTTAGCGCGAATATCTCCAAAAGTTGGTAATAGGAGATAGCGATGTTAGCGACTGTTTTCAGTCTCTAACATCTTGGCACGCCCACTTTGCATCTCATTAGTGATAAATATCACTGACATGCAAAGTGGGGCCCAAGATGGTCGCTATCTCCTACTAGCTGTTGCTAACTGGTGTTAGCGACAGCTTGGTAATAGGGAGATAATTTTATCTCCGCTTTCTTGGCTTTTAAAGCCAAAAAAGCGGAGATAAACCCCCTTGATAATATGCCCCACAGTGTTGTTTAAATGCCCCTCACACACCAACAGGCCCACACATAGTTAACTTCAAGTGCTCCTGCGTAGTCGCGAGTCGTAGCACGCCGCATCCCGTAGAGGGGTGCGAAGGCCCCGATGATGAAGCATGACACCAAGGGGCCTGTTGGTGTGTGAGGGGCATTTAAACAACACTGTGTGTTCCCCATCACTCTAGGGATCACTATCACTTGAGTGGATTCCACTTTGTTTATTTAAATTGAAAAAATACCAGCATTTGTAAAGCGTAAAGCTACCCCTGGAAAGGTGTGCCGGCGCTCGGGGCATTGGGAAGATTAAGCAAGGTGTTACCCACAGTGAGATAGTGGTGGGCTAAGATGCTGCTGGAGTCAGGAATCGAACTGTGAACGCTGTTGTTCGAATTCAGGTATTAAAGGTGCTGCGTCATATTTTTACTACACTTATATGTTAATTACTGCTAATTAAGTTGAAAACATTGTTAAATTATAAGTAGGGTTCCTTGTTTTCCGTTTTTACTGATTTTTGCAGATAAATACATACAGAAAAGTATTTATTTTCCTTTCTGTATTTATTTTGAAATGTGGATAAAAACGTAAATTGGGTTATTTTTTTAGCAATTCTAAATGCTGTCAATGATGAGTACCAGGTGAATAGGTGTGTTGTTTTAAAAGTAAAAGGGTTAAAACAATAAAAGCATTTTAGTAAAGAGCCTTAAAGAGCAATATATATGCTTGAATAAGAAAACAGGCACATTTTAATATCAAGGTTGTGTATAGTTTATCATCTAAGACTGAAAACGGTCAGTCCTTGAGGCATGAGTGCATATTTATCAGACAAATAAATGTGGAAATATACACATTTCAGATTAATTTTTTACAAAACCCAAAATATATATGGGTAAATACAGATACAATTATTAAAAAAAATATATGGATAAATACAAACGGAAATGGCCAAAAAATAAATACCATAAAAACAGGTGCCATAATTATAAGTTAAAAAAGACTGCTATTAAGTTGGTTTTCTCTGTAAAAAGTATACACATGTTTTTAAAATTTACTTAAAAAAACATTATAGGTTATAGGGACATTGTAATAAAAATTTAGCATTTGAAAAAGCTTTAAAATTCACTGAAAAAACCATAGGTTTCAGGCCCGTTATAGTTAGAAATTAGCATTTAAAAAACCTTATCATTTACTAAAAAAAAGGTTTCAGGGGTGTTATAGTTAGCTGGACATTTCACTCGTACAAAACCATAGAAATTCCACTGTTACAGTTAGTTTAACTAGCTAAAACTCGCGCCTGCAAAGCACTGCTCATGACGTCACATACTACATCATTCATTTCATGTTCAGTGACATCAATGATGACATCACTTATGACATCACTGATGCCATCATCCAGTGACTGTGGGTTTCTGTAAAGTTTAAATATGTTTTATATATATATATATGCCAAGATGTATTGAAGAATCAGTGGGTATATAAATGTCTGGATGAATGGTTCACGAGGTGTGTGACTGATTGTATAAGTCACTGATTAAACGTCTTACTGAATACATGCATTAGTGACTACACTGTGTGAATGTCTGTATCAGTGTGTCTGTCAAGCTAGTACATGGGTTAGTCAGTAGCTACATGACAGTTTATATGGGTTGCTCATTGTTTGCTTGCGTATTTGTAGCGGTGCCTGAGTGTGTGTTTGTGGGTGGGTTGGAGGTGTGTAACTCTGTGCATAGATGAGTGACTAGTTGATTCACTGGCTGTATGGGTTCAAGAGTGCGTGTGGAAACAGCTCCATGACTGACTGAGTGTGTGTATGGGTGTGTTTGTGAGTGAATGGACATCTCAGTGGTACAAGTAAGTAGCTACATATGTAAAAGGCAGTTTCTGTAAGTGATGTTGTATATAAATAACTCTATGTGACAGTGAGTAATTACGAAAGTGGCTCATAAAAGAGTGTGTACTTGTATCATTGATCATATAAGATAGTAAGTATGCACTACTATCAGCATGAATTAAGGAGGTGGTGTATGTATAACTGCATAGGTGAGTAAATGGGAGTGTCATTGATTCTTTACATGACTATCTAGGTCTGTGAGTAACTCCATGGATGAGTGGCGGTATGTGACTCTCTGACTAGGTGTATGAGTGCATATGATAGTGTTGTATTGAGGAGTGTCTGCATGTATAAGTGATTGTATGGGTGAATGAGTGAATGTGTGTGTAGACCTAAGAATCTGTGAGTGAGTGTACTAACTGGTATTAGTGTGTCAATGATTTCAAAAATGGTAGTCTGTATTTTAGAATGGGTGTATCAAAGGTTATATTAGGGTGTGAGGAGGTGCATCAGATTATCTCGTGGATGGTGGCATCAGTGATGTCATTTGAGATGTCATCAGTGATGTCATCAGTGATGTCACTGACCATGCCATGAACGATGTAATATGTGACGTTATGAGCAGTGCATTGCAGGGGTTGCGAGTTATAGTTAGCTGAACTAACTATAACAATGAAATTTCTATGGTTTTGTACAAGTAAAATGTCCAGCTAACTATACCACCCCTGAAACCTATGTTTTTTTCTTTTTTTCAGTGAATACATATATATATATACATATATTATTCCCACCACCGCTGGTTGGAAGAAATGCTGGCACAGGCGGTCCTGTTGCAGCCACCAGCTGGCTGTATGAATTCGTTCCGCTACACATCAAAGTTATGATGAAAACAGGACACCCAGAGCTGCAATTTTCACAGGAGTTAATTTGGCAGATGACAAAAGTTCCACTACGCGTTTCGCCATTACGGCTTGGTCCTGCTCATCTCGTGGCGTTTGTTGCCATTATTTAAACACAACACCCTAGTGCATAGATTAACATCACGTTAGCATATGGCGGCCATCTTGTAACATGTCAATATACTAGCAATTATATATCTAATGGTCCACTAATCCACATTATGCCTCTCATATTGTTAAATTGGGTCAGAAAACATAAAAATATAAAATTCAAATAATTGTCTGCAAAAAATGTCATGATAGAGTTTTATAAGAAAATTATTCTTAATATAATGCCCAATACCCGGCATAGCCGGTTATTGGGCATTAATCAAGAAGACCGCGGATATCAGTACATGACAATTTCTAATCATATAAATGGATATATATTGTGGTATGATTAGAAATTGTCATGTACTGATATCCGCGGTTTTAATGTAATCTATTTTATTTTCAGAATTTCACACATCACTTGGTGGCGGCACAACATGGAATCTGAGTATAATGTTTTGCATCCAAACTCTGTTTTGATACAAGCTTAATGCTGGGTTGAGCTATAGATGTTCATTGGAATTTGATACACTTTTTCTGGACTCATATATGAACTGAGACTCTTTGTTTAAGAGCCCACTTGGGCGAAACGTTCAATACTGATCCTTATGGATATGTACTTTCTGTATAGACTCAGTCCTTTGTCCACTGGGGCATTGCTGTCCAATGATAAATGGCTCATATTATTCACATGAGCACAGCCATGAACTGTATACTATCGCAGTTGTTACACGTGATATGTTTCTATAGCAACATGACCACAATTGATGATTGAACTGGAATACAAAGCGGATTCAAATTATGTTCTCTTGCACAAATCAGGCCTCTGTGTATTATTGTTACGTAACATGCTTTGGGTTATTTGTAAATGAATTCTGCCTAAATGGTATGGTATGCCGCGATAATACAGCTACAGCATAGTAAACAAAAAGTGACGTCAGAACGTAGATACCAATCACTGGTCACTTTACGTAAAACGTCGAGTTAGCGGTATTCTAGCTCTGTTTACCAACTAAATGACTCTAACAGCTTTGGGATTTCTAAGACTGTGTTAAGACGGCTATGCCGGTTATTGGGCATTATATTAAGAATAATTTTCTTATAAAACTCTATCATGACATTTTTTGCAGAAAATTATTTGAATTTTATATTTTTATGTTTTCTGACCCAATTTAACAATATGAGAGGCAAAATGTGGATTAGTGGACCATTAGATATATAATTGCTAGTATATTGACATGTTACAAGATGGCCACCATATGCTAATGTGATGTTAATCTATGCACTAGGGTGTTGTGTTTAAATAATGGCAACCAACGCCACGGGATGAGCGTGACCAAGCCGTAATGGCGAAACGCGTCGTGGAACTTTTGTCATCTGCCAAATAAACTCCTGTGAAAATTGCAGCTCTGGGTGTCCTGTTTTCATCATAACTTTGATGTGTAGCGGAACGAATATATACACACATATATATATATATATATATATATATATATATATATATATATATATATATATATATATATATATATGATTCAACAAGCGCCCTGAAGCTTGTCAGGATGCACACCCAGTTTGCCTGCTAAAAAGGGTGTCATATCAGCTTGCCTCGACACTCAGGTTATTACTGTCTGACGCGTTTCATGGCTGAGACGCCACTTTCTCAAAGGCTTGACACTTGCACAGAGGATGAGGCTCTTTGAATTAGCATGCATTTTATTGGTTTTCAGCCCAAGGGGGCTTGGTTTAGTGCTCCTTTCTATTATGATGCATGCTGGGGCAAATAATTTGTCCTTCAAGCATTTCTTCCTTAGTAGGTTCCACTGTATCCACTATATGTAAACATATTTCAATATACCAAAAATATAAAATAATAAAAAAGGAAATAACTTTAATTTAAAATAAAAACCAAACAACACACATATTCTACAATGTAATTAAAACTGTAATTACAAATAAGTTCCAAACAAAAAATATTGCAAATTATGTTATTTTTATAATAAATCAAACACATAATTATATACAATACAACATAAAATGAATGATTATAGATTAAAATAAATACATATACATTTCCCACCACATTAAAAAGAAAACATTTTTCTACTAAGGGGCCGATTCCGATCTCGGTCGGAAGGGTACCGAATCGGGTTCGGCATTAGCGGATCAGATTCGGAGGCTGAATTTCCGTCCGAGTCGTACACGGGTCCGGACGTCAAAGTACGATGCGAACAAGCGCGAAATCTCGGTCCAAATAGTTTCCGGGTCCGAACCACTCCGTACGACTCGGTCTCAAGCAAATTGTGGCACGCAATGGAGGCGTTTCACGACCGAGCTAGTACGATGCTCGATTCAGACAGCTGGATCGCGTCAGAGCGTCCGACTCGCAATAGCTCCCAAATTTGGACTTCGGGGGTCCGCATCGGACCCCCTGTTACCCGCAGCCTTACAACTCAGGCACAGGAGGAGACCCATAGGTCTCCCCAACACAGGCATGTACGGTGCGGATGGCACCAATGCGTACCCAATGTAGGGGGCACACTTGTCTGCGACGTACCCATTCAGTCAATGGGAGCCCATGTACACGCCGTGTAGCTGGCTCCCATTGACTTCTATGGGAGTCCAACCGAACCGAATCCGACAGCATACGGCCGCATCGTATTCGCTCGGTCGGACTGCAGGAGTCCGGATCGGTCAGAAAACACCCCTGATGTGGCTCGTTCGGAGTGCTTTCCGACCCAGATCGGAATCGGCCCCTAAATAAATATAAAAATAATTACTCCCACCTAACACAACACAACACTTGCAAAGTATTTTACACCACATAAAATAGGATTTACTATTCTAACGACAATATAAAATTACATAAAATATGACATTATAAAATACAAAAATGTACTATTCCCACAACATTTAGCACAACAATAACATTTCTAATTAACAAAAATCAAAGCAACTCTTACTCCAGTGAGTGCACAGTTGGGAAAGGGTTAGATTGTGAAGGGGTAAAATTTACTATTCTCACTCCAGTCAATACAAAAGTATTTTACACCACATAAAATAGGATTTACTATTCTAACGACAATATAAAATTACATAAAATATGACATTATAAAATACAAAAATGTACTATTCCCTCAACATTTAGCACAACAATAACATTTCTAATTAACAAAAATCAAAGCAATTCTTACTCCAGTGAGTGCACAGTAGGGAAAGGGTTAGATTGTGAAGGGGTAAAATTTACTATTCTCACTCCAGTCAGTACAAAAGTAGAGAAAGCTTTGGATTGCGAAGGGGTAAAAATGTACTATCCCCACACTCCAGTGAGTGCAACAGTAGGGAAAGCTTTGGATTGCGGAGCGGTACAATTTACTATTCACACTCCATTCAATACAACAGTAGGGAAAGTGTTGAATTGCTGTTGGGGTAAAAATTCTTATTTCCACTCTAGTGAGTACAACAGTAGGGAAAGTGTTTGGTAGCGGAGGGATAACATTTACTATTCCATCTCCAGTCAATACAACATTAAAAACAAACAAAATATCTTCAACAAAATACTAATATTTTAAAAACAAAGTAAATTCAAAAATATTAACCCCTTCGACGCTGATGACGAGCTGGGCTCGTCATGGCGTAGCCCTCTCGCACGCTGATGACGAGCCCAGCTCGTCACGTAACATGCGATTTACGAAAACTCAGCGCAGGAGCGGAATTCCGCTAGCGCGCATGGAGTTAATATGTTGGGTGGAGTAAAAAATATTTAATATACAAAAAATATAAAAAATAATAACATATTGTAATGTTAAATACATATCACAAATACCTACAAATATTCTTGTAAATAAAATACACAAATGATTGTCATACAAGTTTTATTTAGAAAATATTTATTAACAAAAACATTCATTATTACATACATTTAGGGCCCCATTAGGATGGCGGGCGGATCTCTCGGGCGGCGGTTGTCACTGCCGGCCCAGCGGGGATGATCCACCTGCCATCCATGCTGCAAAGACCCCCTGCCATATTCCAATGGCTGGATGTCCACGGCGGATGACCGTCTGCTGCTTTTCCGACAAGTTGACCGGGCGGAAAAAGGTTCAATATGGTGGCGGTGTCTGTTAGACATCGCCAGCCATATTAGAATGTGAGCGAGAACATGCCTTTCTGTGGCGGCATTGCTGCCACAGAAAGGCATGCGGAGTCTGCTTGCAGGGGCCCGCTGCAGGCCCACAGGGACTCCGGGAGGTGGGGGGTGTACATGGAGGTGCCTTTCAATGAACAACGTGGCAGGCACAGCGCGGTGCCTGTCACGTTGTGCATTGAAACGCACAACCTGCCTCTGTGGCAATCCGGAGGGTGGTGCTCTCTGCACCGCCCGATGCAATGTTGCCATTGTGGCGGGCGCATACTAATCGGGAGTGCTGGACCGCCGCACCCTCAGCAGGCGGTCCCGTTTCCAGAGGGTATGGCAGGCAGACAAAGTCCTCGTACCATACTAATGGGGACCTAGGTTTGGTAACTTCCCACCCTAAAACACCACAAACTCACAACCTGCACCCAAAAAATTATTTACACTATTAATATGAATATTCAAACAACAAATTAATTTTCAATAACTACATATTCATTATTAAATAATTATAATTAATGTACTTCCCACAATATACCTCCACAAAACACACAAACCAATTAATTATTAAATTAATAATTATTATTAAAAAAAGTATTAATTACTTGAAATTGATTTACTTCCCACCCCATACCCCTACAGACCCCACAATATAAAATATAGAACAAATACATGTATTTGCACAATGAACATAATTAATTATCAATTAAACAAATATTATTAATTAAAAACCAAATTATATTAAAAGTAATTAACTTCCCGGCTTTTACCTCTATATTTCCCAGAACCCATACCTGTCCTAAAATTGAACTTAAAAAATATATATTTACACAATTAAAATTAAGTTTCAATTATATAACTAGTAGTATTTAACAACTAATTATAAATTAATTAATATTAATTTACTCCCCACCCCTATAAACCCAAAACTCACACCTAAAAAAAATCATTAAACAATTAACATAATTATCAATTACTTATTAATAATTACTAACTCATTATTTATGAAGTAAAAATAAATTAATTCCTACCCTTTACCACTATCAATCCCACAACCTACACCTAAGAAAATACACAATTACCATAATGAATAATGGATTTATTATTTAATATTTTTAACAACTAATTATTAATGAATTACAAATACATTTCTCCCCACGCTTTACCTCTATTATCCCCACAAACCGCACCTAAAAACAATTACACAATTACCATAATTCTCTATCAATTAATTGATATTAAGTAACAACTAATTAATTAAAAATAAAATACTTCTCACCCTTTACCCCCATAGACCCCACAACCGCACCTAAAAGAATTACACAATTACCATAATTTATTAGCAATTCATTAATATTAATTAACAACTAATTATTAATTAATTAAAAATACATTACATCCCACCCTTTATCCCGATAAACCCCACAATCCGCACCTAAAAAAATTACACAACTACCATAATTAATTATCAAGTAATTAATTAATATTAATTAACAACTAATTAGTAATTTATTAAAAATGTGTTACTTACCACCTTTTACCCCTATAAACTCCACAACCCAGGCATAAAATGCACCCCCAAAAAATGTTAAGCACAATTAACACTATTAAATATCAATTAAATAAATATAAACCCACAACCCCCTATAAAACTAAAAGACGCAAATTGTGATTAAATTAAATGTAATAAAAACAAAAAATGTAACACATATTAAAAAACATAAACAATACTTATACAAAAAAATTACATTACACATTTTAAATATAAACTAAAATACATAATACTAATTAAAAAATGTGTTTTTGCAAACGATATTAATGACTTGTATATTTTAAAAAATCGATACTACTTAGCTCAAAATCGATATTTTTGTCCACTATATTCTTGCTCACGATATTTCTGTGTCACGATATTCCCAACTCGAGTATTGTGTCAGTCGATATAACTGACTCTATGTTTTGTCTGAACAACCTTTACATCATAGGTGATGATTTAGTTGTTCTGGTCAAGTGTTCTACATGGGACAGATGCCATAATCTGTTGTTTCAAGGATAGGGTTCTCACTTCTTTCGGCAAGATAGGAGTCAATAGTAAATGTTTCTTCAGCAAATGGATCTACAGAAGTAGCCTGTGGTTTGTGGTGGAATTGGAAGGGCAGGATCTCTCCTCAAGAGAGTCGGTAGCCAGGTGGCCTCGTTGTGTGATGTGTTCAATGAAGTGGAGAGCTTTTGCTCCTTCTAGAAGTGGAGGAGAGATGGGGCTTTGTGAATCTGAACTGAGATGGTGGGCCAATGCTTACCCTTGGGAGACCACCAAATAATGATCAGGTGTCCAGTATTCTCTGTCTTGAATTTACTGGTTTGAAAAATACACAACAGGGCCCCCCCCTATTGATTCAGCTATCAAACCAGGCTTCGGACTGGTTGGGGGAGGCAACAAAATGAATAGAAAAGAGTTCCTAATTGCATGAATTACTTATCACATAGGAATAAATCCCACTGTAAACAAATCAAGACCAACTTAGAAAATGTATTTCATAAAATTCAGATTTCGTTAATGTTTACATACATTCTATTAATTTCTTGGTTTACGCCTGGCCATGCTGCGGCTGCACGTCTTGCGTCGATCCAGTGAGAGCTTAATGTTGGTCACCAAGTACACTGCCAGAAGAGGAATGGAGAAAGGCCATGCTCAAGAATGTTGTCTTGTCTAAAGTGTATGAACATACGGTCAAAGGTTGTCCTAAATGTAAAGATCAGAAAACATTTTGGTTAGTTGTCCTTTTGAGGGTGAACTGTTGGGCAGAGGTGTGAGGCAAGTGCTGTCTGGAAGGGACTGGGGAGATTGGTAAATTTAGCCCATGAGGGTCATCTGGGTAGAAACAGAATCAAAGAGAGATTAATAGAACATTACGGGTCACCTCGTATGGACCGCATGGTGGAAAGAACAGTGGGAGATTGTATGAAGTGTGCTTGTTGTACAGAGGTAAGATTGCCAGTAAAGCACCACTGTCACCTGTGGAGTAGCGGTCAGACCTTGGAGCAGATTGGGATTGGGTATTGTTGACCAATTAAACATTCCACTGAGAGTTTTGTGATCATGTTGATTGATTATACCTCTAAATGGATCTCTGCTAGGTCTGTCTGCACTATTACCACTCACAAAGTGGAGGAGTTTTTAAAAGAAGAGTTTGCTAGAGAGGGTGTACCTAAACACATCATAGCTGACAATGGCAATCATTTCATTTCTTCGGTCAGGCAGGATTATCTATAAAGTTTGGGGGGTGGCTCATTTGAAAAATGCTCTTTATTTACCTACGATAAAAGGGTTGGTTGAGAGTACGAACAGGTTGGTCAAGGATTGAATGAAGCAAGTGGTAAATGACAGATGTTTGTCTCTAAGATGTGCTAAGAGAGAAACTGGGGGTTCATTGTGCAATGCCTAACAGAGCCACCAATGTGCCTCCTTTTCAATTGCTGCGAGGGCGAAGGGTGGGGACAAGACCTCACCCGGACTGGTTGAAAAAGAAGCATATGGAAGGTAAGGTGCTAAGTGAGGAGTTACACGAGCGAATAGAGAGACGTCAGGGTAGATTAAAAAGAAAGAAGTTTGACTGCACAAAAAAGCGCCAAGTTGTCCAGGTGAAGTGTTGGAGAAAGAGTGTGGGTTATAAACTCAAGGAGGAACATGAAAGGTAGGAGTGGTTACATGGGTCACCATCATATTGTGAAAGTGAAGTCAAATGTGGTGAAACTGAATTCTGGAGATTGGTGGAGTATGTCGCGTTTAGTGAGAGTCACGGGCTGTGGAAAAGTATGTAGTCATATTGTTTTAGTTTACCAACCATTGTACCTTACTGCTGTCGCAACATTGTCTAATTCTTTTCCACAAATATTTTGTTAGTATATTTTGTGTTTTATATGTGTTGATTATGCTTATTCATTAACTATGTTATTGCAATGTCATGTATATGTATTATCTTTGATATTGTTCTAGGAGTCATATTGGTGTATACGTTTTAGTTCTAAAAATGTGGGTAATATGTGGGGAAATTTGATAGAAAGAATATTTTCTTGAGTTTTTTTTTCCTTATTGCTCCTTTGAGAAAGGGGGTGTGTTATGTCCTCAATACTGCCATTCTGTTTCCTCACAACAGACTTTTCTTCCCGAATGTACTTATGCCATGGGTTAGGTGAATTCTGGGTCTGGCATTGGAATGCAATCTGGAAGTTGCCGAAGAGAGGGCTTGTGTCGTTCTCCAGTTTTACCAAATAAATCTTTGCTCCGTTTTGCCTCTTGTAGTCTGTGGAATATTTCACACCAAAGAACCCACTGTTACACGGGGTGTGCTCAGTTTGTGTGGGGGTGAGTGGAATACTGAGGATACTGGGTTGGAAGTGTGTGGGTGTCATTAAGGGTCACTTTGTGCGCATGTGTGAAGAGAGCTTTCGGAGAAGGAGAATGCAGGGATACAGGTCATAAGACCATTGCCAACCTGAAAGAGGAGACACCCTTTTCCCTGTTCAACCACATATCTGATGCTTGGATGAAAATGAATGACGTCCATCGCAATCCAAAAGGAGTCAGGATGAGGGGGGGGGGGGGCTTGCACCTGATAGGCTGAGTGCACAGGGAATTTGAGGTCTGATGACCAAAGTCCCACACTGCAGATAAGGCATCTACCATCCAGTGTTCATTATTGTCCACCTGGGGAGGAAGGAGTGGCGGACTTTACCTTGAACCGGTTGTGCTCAGTAATGGTCACCAACCAGTGGTTGGCGAGGCGCAGACTGGTGATGAAGCATGCCACCTTGTGCGGGTAAGGTCGGGCATCCTTTTAGAATAGATCTCCTCTCCCCCTCATTGGACATATATTATCAAAAAACAATGGCCCAACCCGTGATAGATTGTCAGCTCAATGAATCATGTACTCACAGTTGATCATTTTCAAGACTAAGTGAGGATTAGAGTTAATCTCCTCTTGTAGATTTAATCAAAAAGTATTCATTCTATTAAAAAAGCAACCACCTAGCAACACTGATTTATTGCAAAAAAGGAGTTTTAATAGATTACTCCAAACACAGCGAGAAATTTTATATATACATTTATACAATATTCAAAGCGAACGGTAGAAGAAAGAGCAACGTGCTTCTACAAGGGTGCCGGAAAAAAGAGAGAAAAAAGTGGTTTGGAGAAAAAGGGTGTAAGCCTCAACAGAAAAGTGACATAGGGTTTTATTTGATTGAAAAAATGCTGCAAAAGATTCTGCGTGTTATGCAGTAAGGGCACTAATTATGTTATTCCATTTTAAACATTCATACAGTCTTGACTGGCATGTATAACGTTTGAAAAAATAGTGGTCCTGTTTATGGAAAAGGGGCGTCGACGTTTCGACCCGTCTTGGGGTACAGGGGTGACTGGAGACCTCGACCTGCGGGTCTTCCTCAGGACGTGTACGGCACAGCCTTCGTACCGTGGCTAATAAGCTGTAGGCCCAATTTGCTTTTTATGGGATGTTCACAGTCCTCCTGCGTCTGGAAGAACGTGAAGAAACTTGGCCACAGTCCCACTCCAATTTAGTGGTCGTGGACCTTCAACATAATTAATCGGGTGATAATGTCAGATGTAATTAATACGGTTCTCATACAGGGCATCGTCCGTTACTTTTAGTGTTCTTGTAGGGACATCACTGTTGGATGTGGATGAATGGGTCTTAGTCCTGGCGCCTGATGGTACTTGTCGTATCCTTGGTATAACGACCCTCACTGGGATATGTTCGCATGAGTGGGCGCTGTCCAAACCGGCAATTCGGGGCGCGAGTTGTTTGTCTGTTACCGGCGACTCGTCAGGCCCGGACCACGTGTGGTCGCCGGTAACAGACAAACAACTCGCGCCCCGGATTGCCGGTTTGGACAGCGCCCACTCATGCGAACATATCCCAGTGAGGGTCGTTATACCAAGGATACGACAAGTACCATCAGGCGCCAGGACTAAGACCCATTCATCCACATCCAACGGTGATGTCCCTACAAGAACACTAAAAGTAACGGACGATGCCCTGTATGAGAACCATATTAATTACATCTGACATTATCACCCGATTAATTATGTTGAAGGTCCACGACCACTAAATTGGAGTGGGACTTTGGCCAAGTTTCTTCACGTTCTTCCAGACGCAGGAGGACTGTGAACATCCCATAAAAAGCAAATTGGGCCTACAGCTTATTAGCCACGGTATGAAGGCTGTGCCATACACGTCCTGAGGAAGACCCGCAGGTCGAGGTCTCCAGTCACCCCTGTACCCCAAGACGGGTCGAAACGTCGACGCCCCTTTTCCATAAACAGGACCACTATTTTTTCAAACGTTATACATGCCAGTCAAGACTGTATGAATGTTTAAAATGGAATAACATAATTAGCGGCCTTACTGCATAACACGCAGAATCTTTTGCAGCATTTTTTCAATCAAATAAAACCCTATGTCACTTTTCTGTTGAGGCTTACACCCTTTTTCTCCAAACCACTTTTTTCTCTCTTTTTTCCGGCACCCTTGTAGAAGCACGTTGCTCTTTCTTCTACCGTTCGCTTTGAATATTGTATAAATGTATATATAAAATTTCTCGCTGTGTTTGGAGTAATCTATTAAAACTCCTTTTTTGTAATAAATCAGTGTTGCTAGGTGGTTGCTTTTTTAATAGAATGAATACTTTTTGATTAAATCTACAAGAGGAGATTAACTCTAATCCTCACTTAGTCTTGAAAATGATCAACTGTGAGTACATGATTCATTGAGCTGACAATCTATCACGGGTTGGGCCATTGTTTTTTGATAATATTGATCACCCAGGTCCAACAACCGTTTTGGGTTACCCCATTTTTATAATGGCCTCATTGGACATAAGCATCTAAAATGACAAACTTTTGTTGAGCTCCATCAATCCTTGCTGGTCCTACAGATACAGAGGAGAGGACGTGATACCGGGTGAGAAATCTACGCAGGCTGCAGATAATATTAGCGGCCTCCGGATCAATGCTGCCAGAACAGGTGGGTCTTCTCAAACTGATTTGTAATGTATTATTTTTGGCCTACTGCAGACAACACCATGAATCCAGAGTTACCAAGTACAACAATAAAATGTGCAATTGTGATACATGAATTTTAAGGAATATACGCAATGTTAGAAATACTAAGGGGCATATCTACAAGGACGGAGATAAAAAAAAACAAAGCGCGCTTAGCGCTTTGTTATTTATTGCCATCTATCTCTGAAATTTCTCTCCCTTGTAGCATGTAATTAACACGTGTTACTCCAGGACGATAAAAATTCCAGAGATAGCGGGGGAATCACCATTTTGCAGGGAACATCGCTGGTTTTCCAGTGATGTTCCCTGCAAAACAGGGATAACCTTCCTGAGACGAGCCACAGGTTTGTATCAGCATAATCCACCCCCTATGATAAGCATAGGTAAGTCTGCAAATGTTAACTAAAACCGGGTTCTAATCTAGGTCCGATCAACGCAGTGGCCGCAGGAGGAGACGTGGAGCTCCGTGTAGCTTGAGACGGTGAGGAGTCGGGGAGCCGGTTTTAGTAAACATTTGGCTTGGATCCGACCTACTTTTGGATTCTAATAAGGGTGGGTGTGCGATATCTAACCTAATGCGGCATCCCGTGTACTTTTATGAATAGAGTTGAGTATTGGGATTAGCGTGCACACATATACATACATTGAGATGGAAAATTTGGAAAGTAATAAGAGGGTGTCCTGCTTTAATACCATACTACAAGGTGATTTTAACATACTGTGAGGTTTCGCCTGCCAGGCATGTATAGCGTTAAAACACTTGTAGGTTTCCATAAGTCATGTGGAAGCGGGAGAACTGTTGTTAAGTTATTAAGAGGCTGGGCATGACAACTATGAGTGTAATTTAGGAGTCATGATATACACAATATTTCTTTTAATAGATTGATGAAACAATCACAGCCGCTTAGCTATTCAAATACAGACTCACTTTGGGAGCAAACAGATTTACCTCTTCAGCTGGTACGAGAAAGGAGTGCTGGCAGAGGGTAATTATTTCAAACACAATTATTTGACGAGGTTTATGCAGGAAAGGGGTCTTCGAGGGTGTATTTTAACCAGTGTTTTTTCAATTTGACAGTCAAAGAGAACAAGGTGTCCAACATTGGTGAGGTGACAAGGTGTCAGCCCTGATGAATCTGCCAAAATTGTGAAAGGCAGAGAAACATGTTGGCAATAGGTAATGGTATGCAGAGCTGCTACCAGCCTTTTTAATTCAACGAATCACGCCTAAAATTCAGAATAAAGTTTTGTGTAAGGTGTGTTTGTTGATTTTAATCACCTTTCGTCACGAAAGGAGTGAATGTTGGTTACTCCTCGCACTCTTCATTTATCATTGTTTTTGTTTAGGACACATTTATTTCTGAACAAAATGACTACCAATGATGATAATAGGGGCTTTATCTGGTGAGTACCTGCCAGTAAACCCGAGTGTGGTGCGCCCGTGAGGGGTCATTTTGCTCTCCACATTTTTTTGTTGCAGGGTTGACTGTTGATGTGCTGCGCAATTTGAGGGGTACAAAAGGGGGTGGTGATGGACGGAGCATCTGAATCAATCAAACACTCACACTCAGTCACCAGATCTGGGTTTAATCCATCACCGTTCTTTAGCCCACTCTGCCATCCCAGTTCAGACATGGCTATATGCAAATCAGTCTGACCCTGTGCCTCATGGGAACAGTACAGCCCGAACTGCCAAGCCATGTCTTCCCTGGACCGGAAACAAGCTTCCGAGGACCGGTTTCTGGCATTCCAGCCGTCTTCAGCCCGGCCTGCTTGAATCCAGTGGCAAAGTGAGCAAGGGACACGTCTGAGCATACCCTGCCAAACTTATGGCGAACAAAGAAAAACCAAAGGAAATGATGGACGGAGCATCTGAATCAATCAAACACTCACACCCAGTCAAAAGATCTGGGTTTAATCAATCACCGTTCTTTAGCCCACTCTGCCACCCCAGTTCAGACATGGCTATATGTAAATTAGTCTGACCCTGTGTCTCATGGAAACAGTCCAGCCCGAACTGCCAGATCTTTTGACTGGGTGTGAGTGTTTGATTGATTCAGATGCTCCGTCCATCACCACCCCGCTTAGTGCTTTGTTATTTATCGCCATCTATCTCTGGAATTTCTCACCTGGTAGCATGTTATTAACAACGTGTTAATCCAGGACGATAAAAATTTCAGAGAAAGCGGGGAAATCACAGTTTGGCAGGGAACATCGCTGGTTTTCCAGCGATGTTCCCTGCAAAACAGAGATAACCTTGCTGAGACGACCAACAGGTTTGTGTCAGCATAATCCATCCTCTATGATAAGCATAGGTAAGTCTGCATTTTAGCCGTCATTAGTTTATGGAGAAAACAGCAGTTTTCTCCAAAAACTAACGGGTGCTAAAATGCTGGGGCAGCCTTGTAAATATCGCGATGTGAACATCAGCGATATTTGCAAGGTTGTCCATCTGAGGTATGCCCAGTAACGCCCACTTTGCATCTTATTAGAGGGATAGCTTTATCTCCACTTTTTTGACTTTTTAAGCCAAAAAAGCGGAGATAAAGCCCATGTAAATATGCCCCTAAGTTAATCAAAGGGTGCCAGGTAGTAAATGGTTTCCATGGCTGTGAAGAAGGTACTTCTGATGGGCTAACAAGGCATCAGGCTGGTTTCTTTGTGGAGCTCAGGATAAACTTACAAGTCCTCAGCACACTGATGACCGGAGACTCTTTCTCTACTGGTCACTCAGTGGTTGGTACCATGGCCATGGTCTGAAGAGCTGGAGGCCAGAGTGGACCAGTGGCATGCAAGGAGGGATCAGGGGTTGCTGATGGGCCCCAGTTTCCATTTCTAACGCTTTGACACTGGAATTCTCCCACTGAAGTCTCCTTTTTTTAATGCCTGTAGAAGGACATCGCCGTCAAACGTGTTGGATTCTGCAGATTCTTCGTAAAAAGTTGGTCACATGGGCACATTTTAGGGTCAGTAGCTGTTTGTTTCAGAGTCTGGTAGCGCAGAAAAACCAGGCTAGTTTCATGGAGTTTCTACACAAATTCAAATTGTATTGATATAGATCTCATCCGGGATTAACAACGTCTACAATTATAAATAGGGCTCCCAATTTTATGGTATTTTTTTTTACATTTCCGTCTTTATTTATCCATATTACTTTTTTAGCCATTTTATTGGTATTTATCCATATATATTTCATGTTTTGAGAGTAAATGGGTTCATAAAATTGTATTTTTCCACTTTTATTTTATTGATAAACGCTTTTTAGTCAATTAAGCAGCTTACTGTAACAAAACACTACATCGGGAAGTAAATATTAGCATTATATACATAAGTGCTGCGCCCAGTCCAACGGCCGACGGCACCACTACCTCAGGAGTGCTGCCGTCGGCCGTTGGTCGTTCCAGCTGCACCTGCGCAATGGAACGTTCAGCACTGGAGCTGGACGTTCCATAGCAGCTAAGGTGTTAACATGCCTGTATTTAAGAGGATCTTATCCTGTTTTTAAATCCCCATGGTGTCTTTCTGCTTAGCAGTTGGTCTGGAATTCATGAAGGACAACAAAGAGAGTCACTCATAAGAAGAACCATTTTCTATATTTTTCCTCTTGTAAAAATAAATACAGACAGGAAGTAGATTGTTTTCTGTCTGTAATTATCTGTAAAAATCTGTAAAAACTGAAAACTGGAACCCTTAATTGTAAATAAGAGATGAAAGAGGACAAGCAAAAAACGTGACAAAAAATGTGACAATCTCAATACAAGCATACTGTTAAAACATAGGTAAAAAAGATTTTTAAAACGTAATCAGATTACAGCACACAAGTTCATCAGTAGGTGTCTATCCTAAAACAATGAGATTATTCACTTTAAATACATTATATTTGGAACACAAAGGTTTTAGAAAAGGTTTCCTAGCTTCCGTCACTGTCTTAAAGGGACAGACGACAAGAACATGCTTCATATCTTGGATCCCACCCTTAAGTAGTTCACATGTTCCGGTCTCATATACTTTGTCACACCAATGCTTTTTTAAAATTAATTAAAGGTAAAATGCCTCATTGTGGAGTTTCTTTGTTTGGTTCTAGGGTGTCCAGCGTCTGCAGGCTGTGGCTGCAAGCAATGTGGCAATGGCTGACCGTGGGTAGTCTGTAGGCGGACACTCTGGTTTTTTGTCACTCATCATGTAGGCGATGCTATATGTTCTGGCCTTGATGTGAACTGGGCAGGAGCTGAGTGCGAATCACTTATGGTGAGGTCATGTGCTGAGTATCCTTTAGCCAATTTTTTCTAAAATGTGGGTCGCGGCTCACTGGTGGGTTGTGATCTGATCTTTGGTGGGTCAGAAAAGTCCAACCAATACATAAAGATGTCTTTGAATTCTGTATTTATCTTTTCACAATCGCTGTGCTTCAAAGACTGAGGTCAAATGTCAGGCTAGGTCTTCTGACAAATTACTGCTTATTTTTTTAACATAAATGTGTATACTTGTAAAGCACACTGTGACTCCATCTCGGAGTGTCCTGGCACTGTATACCGCTGGGGAACCCTTCCTGGCTTTCCCTGTGAGATGGTCCCTCCTGGGCACCCCCAAGTTGAAGCCAGGCATCCCCGGGGCTGTTGTGGAGATTAAGCAAGCTATTGCCCAGAGTTGCAGAGTGGAACCCATGGTTAGATTAGGCACTGAGGCGAGAATTGTCGAGTCCACGGACATTGACCCAATTTCAACTCTTCAACCGGCTACTTTTATACAGTGTTTTGACAATACAATCTTTATGAGCGGTGTCATGTAAGCTTGGTACCCCTGCCCCGGACAAGATGCCATACATTCCGGACAAGTTGGTTCGTACCCTCCCAATCATAAACAGTCGGACATATGATGTTTATCGGGCAGCTGGCCTTTGCCTCAGGGTCGAGAACATGTGAGGCTGGTCAGGGTTTAACGTCTTTTACTGTTGATAGGAAAAGAAGTTCCATTGTCCATCGCGAGTTGCATTCTTCGAGGTGCAATAAAGCAGGTTAGTGTGGGACCTTTTGGTATCTACAATCTTTGGTTACCTACACAGGGATGGGGAGGAACAAGGAGGGCAGAGGTTTGTGGTGGCAATAGAATGTCCTTTTGAAGCTAACATCAAACGTGGGCATGTCCGCTAGATTATGGCCCTTAGCACACATACCAAGTCGTTCAGAGGGTTATACAGATACTTGTGGAAGTGCAGGTGAAACAGAGGTGAACAACAGAACACAAATGGTTGAGGTCGATCAAAATGGCTGCGGCCTATGTGAACGTAGAAAAGAACCATCGGGCAAGATGGCGCAGGTAATGTTCACGATTATCGGCCCAGGTTTCACAGTCCGCCCTTTGAACATGACTAGCTAGCTTGTCAATTTACATCGATCCCCATAATGTCCTGTATCTCTTGTTCATATAGTACTCTCCTTTTTGTCAGCTGAGTGTCCATAGCCTTAGGGCGCAAGGTGCTTATAAAAAGGGAACACAGAGGCGGTATACAGTGCACACATTAACAACAACCACATATTGCCAATACTGAGATCAAGAGGATCATCAATAACTTCCAACCCCACTCCCTTAAGATACCCTAAAGCCAATTTCCAAGTGTCCAAGTCTCTGTTCCTTGATGGATTTCCGAAGACAGTCTGTGGAGATGCTCAATAGCTTCATAAACAGAAGGTGAAGTGTCAGGGACGTATGTGCAACAGCTGGGACCGAAGATGCGACATGCTCCTCCACGGTCCGCTAGTACCACGTCTAAGACGATACGATTTTGTAGGGCCACCAGACGGACTGCCTGAAGCTCGGCAGTGTTGTTGGTGAGGATGCCAGCTGTGATGTTCAGGGCAGTTTCAACTGCCTGGGTCAGGTGCCTGTTGGCTCGGCTGTTTGCAATTGGTCCCCATAGCGGAACGAGCCCTTTCGCGGCATAGAGGAATTATGAAGCAGCAGAGTCTTCTTGGTTAGTGTCTTTGGAACGCCTTTCTCGATGATGCTCTGCAGGGGCTGTGTGGGTTGATGGTAGAACAAAGGCGATGTAGCACGCGCCTCCCCAGCCTCGTGGGAGCCAGGTGTAGGCCTTGGTTCCGCAGACAAAGTACATGTTGGGTGAAGCCACAATTGCTGGAGGCTCGGCAGTGTTCAGAGTCCTTGTGATATTGCACGTGCTGTGTCCCACATTTTTAGTCCCACAACCTTTGATGCACACAAGGCCTGAGACATTCATCACAGATAGGGCCATAGTCAGCGTTGCAGCGGTTCTTTTCTTGAGGTAGGAAAAGGTGGTTCTGACAGGATTGTTGAAAACTTGGATTTCCACTTGCTCTTTGGAAGGGACTTTTATTTGGAATGTCGCACTGGTGGAGTGAGGACAGAAAGGAGCTGCTGTTCTTCCTGTTTTGTTCAGCCAGAACTCAGTGTAGAAATGAGCAATTGTTTCATCGGAAGTGGCATTGTCTCTGTAACTTTCTTGGAGGAGCATCATCCAGGCAAGGCAAGATCCATGAATTGAAAAGGGTGAAGGGATGATTGGGATAGATCATTCAGTGGCATGTGGTAGCAGTCCACAGACCCAGCAGTTGGTGGCATTTGTGGCAAGACTGTGCTGGTGCAACAGTTGTACAAACGAGTTGTTCCAAAATTCTTTGTCCAGTTCTCAGAGATGCAGCAACAGTGATATCAGATAATGTTCTTTCTGGGTGGTAGGTTGCAAGGTTGGAAACATTGTTCTGTGTGCAGGAGCATTCTCTTCATTGATCCAGACTGTGATCCTTAGCAGGAGACAGGTGAGAAATACTGCCGCTAGTACAATTGTCTTTGTGCTGTGCAAGTTGGCAGTCTTGGAGGCTTTGCGATTGTTCTTCCAGTGTTCGATATCTTCCATCATCTTCAAGGGGCTCAGTGACTGGTAGGACCACAGACTTTGTCTAGCTTTTTACCCTGGTAGCGTTGGCTGTGCTACCGATCTGAGGTTTTCGACTCAGTAAATGGCCTGGTTGTCGGAGCACCCTCCTTTTGTTGATCTCAGGTTGTACCCCTTCTTGGACGTCACTGTGGGGTCAGGAACTTCTGTGAGTTGCAGTGTGTCTTTTTGTGGATAGCAACTCAGAGCTGGTCAGTATTTCGTTAGAACTTTCTCGAGCACCTCCACCTCTTCACAGGTTGCCAGAGTCAGAGGGATTTTCTTGCAGTGGTGGCATGCAGCCAATTTCGCTTCCCTTCCATTCGAAGGGCAGTTCGGGTAGTGATCAAGACTTGCCGTCCACCTCGGCTCCAAACTCTTGGTCCTCTGGAAGTTCTTCACGAGGACATGGTCTCCAGGCTTTATCTCATGTCCCCAGGCCCCTGGATACATCTGGCAAGGCTTGCTGCACCTGTTGGTGGATAAGTGTTAGCTCGTTTGTCAGTTTATACAAATAGTTGGACATTAGCATATCTGGGACATTGTTAATGGAGGTTGGTTTTGGAGCTGGCCAAATGCTTATAGGCCTGCCGAAGACTACCGCATAAGGAGTTAGTCTGTGCTTGGTTGGGGTGGAGCGCATTGATAGTAATGCCAATGGGAGGGCGTCGGGCCATTTTAACCCGGTTGTGGCAACTATTTTGGCCAATTTTAGCTTCAAGGTTGCATTGTGTCTTTCGACCAGGCCCGCTGATTGGGGGTGGAAGACGGCATGAAACTTCTGTTTTACCCCCAACCCTCTCAGGATGTTCTGTATCACCTCGGCTACGAAGTGGGGGCCATTATCACTCCATATAATTATACAAAGACCATAGCGAGGGAAGAATTCTTTGAGCAATACCTTTTCAGTGGCTAAGGCGGTATTGTCGCGGGTGGGGTATGCCTCCACCCATTTGCTAAAAGCGCACGCAACCACTAGGACATATTTCAGGCCATGGCACCTTTCTAGTTGGATGTAATCCATTTGTAGGACTTCAAAGGGGTGGTCAGGGACTCCAAACCCTCCCCGTGGTACTACCGTCCCCTTCCCTGGGTTGTGTTGTAGGCAGACTATACATTGTTGCACTTGGCGTTTGGCAGATTCGGCTTTCTTGGCATTATGCCACACTCTGGTGATCAGTTCAATCATGGGGGAGGAGCCTATGTGTGCGGGTAAATGTGCCATGGACAATTTAGGGATTAAGTAGGCATTGGGCAACAGCCATTTATTCCCATCTTTAGTTCTCCAGCAATTTTCCTCGTGTTTCAGTCCCACCCTTTCCCACTCAGTCAGTTCGTCCTGTGTGCCTGTCATTTGTATGTCTCTTACAGTGGTTCTAGCGTCTGTCCACTGTTCGGCTTGTGACCTGGTCACGTACATTCGTGTCATAGTCCTGTCTTCTACCGTGGCTCGGGCAGTAATATCAGCTAGTGCGTTTCCCTGTCCAATAAGGTCAGTCACTTTCTTATGTGCTTGGCATTTTATCACCGCTAGCTTCTTGGGGAGGAAGACTGGTTCTGTCAATGCGGAGACTAAATCTCCATGTAGGATGGGTGTACCATGTGAAGTCAGGATCCCTCTTTCCTTCCATAGATCCCGAAATGGTGATCTACCCCAAAGGCATACTGACTGTCGGTGTATATGTTGACTGTCGTACCTGCTGCTAAAATACAAGCTTGTGTGAGGGCGATGAGTTCTGCTGCCTGGGCAGAGCGTTGAGCAATATGGTCTGTCTCTAGAATGGTTTGGGCTGTGGTGAAAGCGTATGCGGCTGAGGTGGTGCCGTCAGGGAGTTTGATCCAGGAACCGTCCACCCACAGTTCTCCGTCTGGTTCTAAAAAGACAGTGTCTCCAAGGTCTACTCTACTCTTTGTCTGTTCACCTGTCAGTGTCACACAGTCGTGTAATGGAGTCACACCAGGATCGTTTTCGGGTAGTGGTAACAAAGTGACCGGATTGAGGGTGGTGCACCATTTCAGGGTAATGTGTGGCACTAGCAAGGTCAGCTCATATCCTGTCAGTCGGGCACTAGTCAAATGTTGGGTCTTGGTCTGGTTCAGGAGTGTGTCGACCGCATGGGGTACTAACACAGTGATTGGATTGGAGAGCACTATTCCTTCGCTTTGTCGTATTGATACTGCTGCGGCTGCTACAGCACGCAAACACGCTGGCAGAGCTCTGGCTACTGGGTCGAGGGTGGCAGAGAAATATGCCAAGGGCGCTGCTTGTTACCAATTGATTGCGTTAGGACAGACAATGCACATCCCTCCTTCTCGTGTGTGTAGAGGGAGAATGGTTTGGTTTAATCTGGGGTTCCAAGGACAGGGGCTGAACAGAGTTTATCACGTAGCTCTTTAAAGGCAGTTTGACATTCATGGGTCCAGGGGAAAGGTGAGGGGATGTCTTTAGCTAGGAGAGAGAGAAGGGGTTTGACGATGAGGCTGAAGTTCGGCAACCACTGTTGGCAAAAGGAGGTGAGACCTATCAAGGAACGGACCTGCTCCTGACTTCTGGGGACAGGAGTGTCTAGGATTGTCTGTATTCTGTCGGGTGTGAGTTTCCTCCCTTCTTTGGATAAGAGGTGACCTAGATAGGTTACTTGTGATTTACAAAATTGCAATTTCTTTCGGGAGACCTTGTGACCATTCTTGGCAAGAAAATGGAGCAGTTTGATGGTGGCTGTGACAGCTAATGGTGTGGTGTCTGCTGCTAGAAGGATGTCATCTACATATTGTATTAGAGTCACGCCGTCTGGTAATTGTATAGCGTCCAACTTTCTTTTAAGCGCTTGGATATAGATGCTCGGGCTCTCTCTGTACCCCTGGGGCGCTCTACAAAATCTATATGAGAGAGAATTTAGGGTAAATCCGAATAGATAGCGGCTGTCTTGGTGAATAGGTATGGAGAAGAATGCATTTTTGAGGTCGATTACGGTGGTAGCGGTTGAGGGAATTAAGGTCCGAATGGTAGTGATGTCGGAAACTACTGGGTACTGTGGTACTACAATTTTGTTTACTTCCCGCAGGTCAATGATGTAGCGGTACGCTTTTCCATCTCCCTCTCCCTGTCTCTTTCTTATTGGTAGTATGGGGCTGTTACAAACGTTGCTCACTACTTCCTCTACCACCCCTGCCTCCATCAAAGAGTGTATGATGTCCGTCAGTGCCTTCTCACCCTCTGGTGAGATTTTGTACTGTGGTACCTTCGGTAGTGTTGCGTCTTGTCGTATCGTCGCATGTACTGGGTCAATCATCATTCGTCCTACGTCTGAATCAGCTCTAGCCCATAAGTGTGATGGCAAAGTGTCCAGAAGGGATATGTCAGTCTCAGAGATGAAATACATGTGCTGGGAAGGGCTATCTCTATGGTGCTGGTGGTTGTCATATAGGATGACACGCACTCCGTCTGGCGAGCACCTGATTGTCGCAAGGAAGTGCTTCAAAAGGTCGAGACCCATAATGGCGTCAGGGGTGTTAGAAGAGAGGAGAAATGTTGTTTCAATGATATTGCTGTCAAGATTGAAAGGGATCGGTCTGGACAAAGGGTTGATGGAGGGCGTACCATCAAATCCTATTGAGGTCACATGTGGGCCAGACAAGGGTGCCCTTGGAATCAGTCGTTTGCATAGTGCACTACGTGTTGCTCCTGTGTCTACCAAAAATGGCGACTTTGTGTCCAGGACCTTTGCGGTAACAAAAGGGCCTTGCTGATCAACATAGAGCTCGACTGGATCTCTCCCTTGCCCCTGGCTGTCCTATGCAAAGTCATACGTGTTGTCATAATCTGTCTGTTGTTATTGGTTCTGTCTAGGACGATCAAATGTGTTCACTCTTCCTGGCCTTTCTTCGCTTGCTTCACTTGCGTACCCTCTCCCACATCCTCTTCCTCTCTGTTCATTTACTATTTCCCTTGTCCCTCTGCCCCTATCAGCTCCTGATAAGGCCGGGCATTGGGATTTCCAGTGTCCATATTCCTTGCAAAATGCGCATTGATCCTGTCCTAAGTCCTGGCGTCGTACATATGGTGTCAACGAGTCATTTCTAGGTGGCTGTACTCTAGGGATATTCTGTTGGTATCCTCCCTTATATTGTTCTCTTCCTGTATTCACCCCTTGGAGTTGGGATATTATTACTCTTTCCTTTAAGTCCTTCTTTTTCTTTTCTGTAGCCCTGTCATTCTCATTTTTCTGATGTTCATAATACTGGGCCATTTGGAGAATGGCCGCCGGTTTAGGTGCTGCCCAACTGCTTTCGCTAGTTTGTAGTTTCTGGGATAACTCCGGCAGGAGTCCGTTGACGTAATTTTGCACGAATAAGTGGTGTCCGGTTGCAGTGGACATGTCCTGTCCACTGTAATCGGAGAACACTGTTTCGAATCTCGAGAAATACTCGGAGACATCCTCTTGTGGCTTCTGGTGGCACGTGGTTACTATGGACCAGTCTATCTTTTTCTCCGGTATCAGTGTTTTTTACCTTCTGCACTATTTTATCAGGGAGGTCCAATATAGCTTTAACCGTTTTTGGCCAGGATTCAGTTGTTTGTCTAATGTGTTGATTTGTTCCCAGGTATGACCGAGCAATTCTGTGTGGTCTATCTTTCTAATCTGCTTCCACACATCGGCTGGCAAACAGAACCCGCAGAACAAGTCAATGTCGGCAAGTGTCATTATTGTGGACCCCAAAGCGGTACCTAGTTCTGTGTAAAAGGCGGTGGGATTCTTTCGTAAATCCGGCAGAGATTTACGGAACTTCAGGATGTCCTGTCTGTCCCATGGCTGATACACCCAATTGAGGACCACCCTCCCTTTAGCGTCCTGATGGTTTATGTCGTCATTAGTCCCTTGTCCCCTAGGGGGCGGCTTCCTTTATTGGCATCATGCTATCTAGCTTCTCTATTGGGAGTTTTACTAGCTTCGATGCTCTGTCTGTATCTATCCGCCCTTGTTCTATGAGGTGGCGGAATACTTCTAACATGGACGAAAAGAGTTCTGCTACATCGTTGTCGTTTTCGTCTCCAATGTCAACCTTTCTATAAAAAGCCATTAGTCTCCCGGGCCCTACATCCTGATATTTCTCTTCATAGGCAGTAAGTGCGTAGTAACAGAAGCGCACAATGAAGAATCGTTTGCGGCTCTCGACATAGGAATTGTCAGTCACATAGTCTTTCGTTTCTCTTCTCTTCACAAGGGTTTTGACTATCTTGTCAATGTTTGCCCACTCGTGCGTACTTAGTCGTGGGACCCTGGGCAACCCTTTTTCTATTGATCCTATTTCTACTAATGCATTTGTTGATGAGGCACTTGGTGCAAGTGGCTCGACTGGAGCAGAAACGGTTGTAGCGTCTCCGTTGGTACCTTGCTGTTCTTGGCGTTGTACTACGGGATGAGTAGGGGCATAAGGAGGTGGCAGGTAGATGATCGGGGGACCTAACAAGAGGTCATCATTAATTCTCTATTTAGCCGGTAACTCGGGGTAAAGAGTTGAAGGCGTTCTAACAGGGTACTGGCCTGATATTTTTGATTCTTGTTCATTTTATTCATTTTGCCTTTCTTTTATTTCACCTTCTAACCTTTTACAGGTCTGGTAGGCAGATTGTGGTATTTCTTTATCCTGCCTGGCTTTGTCTCTTTTCTTTCATTGGTTTGCTTCTTTTCGCCAGAGGCCAAAGTTGTCAAGCATGGTGGGCGTAGCTTTCTTTTTGTGGAGCGCTATTTCTAATATTTCCATTTTAGCGAGATCAAAAGATCCCGTCAGTGGCCACTGATTTCCCCGGTCCTTCCTAGTGTATTTGTGCCACAGTTTGCTATAAGCAACGATGGCTACTCCATATTTAACATACATGTCCTTGTTAAGGGTGCCCTCCGGCGGTGCTGGATGACTGACCTCTAACAAACGGTCCGGTACAAAACAATCAAACAATTTTGAGGAGACAGGCATGACGTACAAGCGGTCAATAGAATATCTCAATAGGTCAAGGATAAAGGTCCGCACTTCCTGCCCTTCGCTGCCTGCAAAGAGGGAATATTCCTATTCTACGTTGCTTGCAAGCTGGGAATGTCTCAATTACTACCAATAACTTCAAGAACGGAATACTAGTATTCGACCAAACAATTTCAAGACAATCAATTTTGTCATATTTCACGACCTTACCCGGACCGTATGGACAGTTCTTCGTTTTCCCCTTCCCCTTCCGATATTGATACGGCATTCCTTTAGGGTCCCAGTCAGGACCGCAGGTCACTCAAGAGAGAGAGAGAGGTCCGCTCGGAACTGGTGAAGTTCAGGTTGATCGGTAGCCAGACGAGGGTCCTCTCAAGGCAGGTTAACCCCAATCGGTTAGTTGTTCACTCCGTTGTTGGGACTTCTCTTACTTGGACCAGCGAGTTGCTGATGGGCCCCACATTTGGGATGCCGATTATGGAAAAGCAGCCCCATTTGAGACCCAGAAGCTGCTTGGCTTGTCACCTTTAATTCACCTTCGATTCTATAAAAATAACGAGGCAGGCGCTGGAACTGGAATGCAAGAACAAGATTTATTTCTCTAGAGGGGAGCATGTCTACTGCAGACTCCGAGATGTCTCTCGGGGAGGTGTTCCAACTTCAACTCTTCAACAGGCTACTTTTATACAGTGTTTTGACAATACAATATTTATGAGCGGTGTCATGTAAGCTTGGTACCCCCCACCCCGGACAAGATGCCATACATTCCGGACAAGTTGGTTCGTACCCTCCGAATCATAAACAGTCGGACATATGATGTTTATCGGGCAGCTGGCCTTTGCCTCAGGGTCGAGAACATGTGAGGCTGGTCAGGGTTTAACGTCTTTTACTGTTGATTGGAAAACAAGTTCCATTGTCCATCGGGAGGTGCATTCTTCGGGGTGTAATAAAGCAGGTTAGTGCGGGACCTTTTTGTATCTACAATCTTTGGTTACCTGCACAGGGATGGGGAGGAACAAGGAGGGCAGAGGTTTGTGGCAGCAATGGAATGTCCTTTTGAAGCTAACATCAAACTTGGGCATGTCCGCTAGATTATGGCCCTTAGCACACATACCAAGTCGGTCAGAGGGTTATACAGATACTTGTGGAAGTGCAGGTGAAACAGAGGTGAACAACAGAACACAAAATGGTTGCGGTCGATCAAAATGGCTGCGGCCTATGTGCGCGTAGAAAAGGACCATCGGGCAAGATGGCGCAGGTAATGTTCACGATTATCGGCCCAGGTTGCACAATCCACTTTACTTTTTACTACAGAAAAAGCCGTAGGATTTTATTTTTTAACATGCAACAACACGCAAATACCTTTAAATGAACTGTACCCATTCAGCAGTGAGGAGAGCAAAAACCAAGTACATTTCTTGTAATTTTGCAGTTTGCTGGAAACAAAGATTCTAATAGGATCAAAACAAATCAAGACACTTTACTTGAGCAGAAATTATAAATGTTCACTGAAACCCGATATTCTCCACACATTACAATGTGTGTGTGGTATAGTTTTATCATTCAAATTGTATTTTTCCATGCTTGGTCCCAAGAATTGATAACTGACAATGTCAATAGACTATATTTATTTACTTGGGTGTTTTTAGTGCAAACCTCACCCCTCTGAGCTTGAAGTGCTTCGCGTAGAACAATTAAAAATGACAATCAATATTGTATCTCACACAGTGGTGAACACACCATCACAAGGGCCACCATAAAGCGGGGGCATTGACAGGAATGGCGAGCAGCTGTCCAAGTAGATAGGTGTCTGAATTTAGTTGGAATGGTTGCGGGGGTCTTAAACCAGGCAAACGTCCGAGTTCTGACACCCTCTCAGCAGCAACTGTGCACTGGTGGCTTTGTTTTCTGTTTTGTTCGTTTTTTAAATTTTGGAGTTCCGGTGTGATTGGGTGTTTTTTTGGTGTGTGTTGAGTTGCACCTGCAGTCTTCAGACCCTCATGGAGGTTGGTGGATGAAGGGGTAATGCTGCCTTTCTGTAGTGTTACAGATGTGGTGGTTTGCACCCGTGGCAGAACTGCATAATTCCAGTAGCCGCTGGAGCAAAAGGTATCCTAGAAGATAAAGAAAAGACAGAGTCCTGGGACAGACACGAAATAATCGTACTGCAAGAAACATGGCTACCAGCCCCAGTCGAAGTGCCAGGTAGGATAGGCCATCATGTAAATGCAACAGGAACTCAGCAATATGGACGAGTTAAGGGGGGCCTTGCTGTTTACATCTCTACAGCAATAAAAATCAAGTTTTCACAGTTGACATCAACGACCCCAGCTATGCAAATAATAAAAATGGAAATGGGACCATCCTCAGGGGTATGCATTTGAATTTGAATTTGAATTTTGAATTTAAAAGCATTTGTACAGCGCTCGCATACCCAGCGGTTTCATGACGCTAGTGGTGAACAGTGGACAGCAGCAGGTAAGAGATTAGGTCAGGTAAGCTTGGGTAAAAAGGAAGGTTTTAAGGTTCTTCCGGAACAGAAGGTAAGAAGGTGAGGTACGTAGGGTAACCGGAAGGGAATTCCAAAAGGTTGGAGCCAGGACAGCGAATCTCGCTCCGCCCGCCTTCTGTTTTTTAAAGCGAGGGATGGTGAGAAGGGCCAAGTGGGCCGAGCGAAGTTCTCTGCCTGGACAGTATGGCTTGATGAGAGAGCAGATGAACTCGGGGGCAGTGCCCGATCTGGCCTGATACGTGAGGCAACCGAGTTTAAACAGGGCACGCTCTCTCACAGGGAGCCAGTGCAGTGTTTTGAGTAATGGAGTGACCCGATGGAATTTAGGTAGGCCATGGATCAGGCGGGCCGCCTGGTTCTGCACCAGTTGTAATCGTTGGATCAAGTATGCAGGGGCCCCATTATAGACTATGTTGCCATAGTCTATACGGGACAGTACCATGGCCAACAGAATGATTTTTAAAGCTGAGGGAGAAAAGAAACGGGAAACTTTCCTAATTACTCTAAGGGAAAAGAAACATGAAGAAACCACGGAGCTGACTTGTGGGTGGACAGTGAGCTGGGGATTAAGGAGGATTCCCAGGGTTTTTACCTTAGACACAGGGAGTGGAGGGACACCAAGGGAAGGGGGCCAAAAGGAAGGGGACCATGGACTGCAACCACCTCCGGTCAGGACCAGCTCGGTCTTGTCCGGGTTAAGTTTGAGGTGGCTGCAGTTCATCCAATCTTGAATGAACGTCATTACTGTTTGGACGTTCAGGGCAGATGAGGGTGAGTGAGACAGATTGAAGATTAACTGGAGGTCGTCCGCGTAGTTGAACACGGTGACCTCCAGTTGCTGTAACATAAAAATGAGGGGAAAAATATAAAGGTTGAACAAAAGAGGGGAAAGTGATGAACCCTGAGGGACCCCGCACTCTACCTTGCGAGAGGCCGCCGCAAAGCCAGTCAAACGGACCGCTTGAGTTCTCCCAGCAAGAAAGGACTCCAGCCAAGAAAAGGCGAAGCCTTCTATGCCCGCCGCCCTGACACGGTTAAGGAGGATGGAGTGGTCCACCGTGTCAAAAGCGTCGGATAAATCTAGGAGAATCAAGGCTTGCGGAAGGTTGATGTCGATACCTTCGCGCACTTTACCACTTTCTCTGTAGAGTGCAGGGGACGAAAGCCGGCTTGGCAGGGGGAGAGGCACCATCATACTTATTAATATCTATGCACACCCCAAATCTAAGATAAAAAAAGAGCTCTTCAAAAAAGTTACTGACGTTATTGCAGAATTTCGCTTCGAACAGCCAACTTGGGAAATAATCCTTACAGGAGATTTCAATGCAAATCTATTACACCCCCAAGAAGAGGAAGAAAACATCATCACAGCAAACGAAATCTGGGCAGTAGAAACGCAGCTGTTTCCGGTAGTACCTCGAAAAGACAAAGTTGGCCGGCAACTTATACGGGACCTCGAACAGCTAGGTATGCGTGCACTAAACGGGAGAATAAAACAGGATAGACCCGCTAAGTGCACGTATATTGGTCCCAGTTCAAGCTCAATCCTGGACTATACAATAGTCACTCTCCCCCTTCTAGGGCTAATCAAGAGGTTTCAAATCAAATGCTCATCTGATAGTGATCATTCGGCCCAGCATATTGAACTAAAAATAACACCATTAAAACATCAAGAAGCGCCAATAATAGAAGGGGCAACATCAACAATCAATTTGAAACGCTTAAGGTGGACATGTACCACATTACCACAGATAGCTCAAAATGCTAAAAACTTAATGTTAACGCTCGAGTCAGAAAACCAAATGACCATAGAAACATGGATAACCTTCTTGACAAAGCTACCCAAAGCGGGAGTGTCCATTAAAATGACATATTACGGAGATAACAACAGCCATCTTAATCAGGTATCCCGAAGCTTAAGAAGGCACCTGAGAAAGACCCTCAGGAAGGCTCAAAATCATAACCCACAGTTGAAAGTATGGGAGGAAGTATGTTCCTTAAAGAAACAATACAAGAAACAAATTTGGATTGACAAAAAAAACGAGGAGAACAACTTCTGGATGAAAATAGTTCATAATGCAAAAAAATCTGACACCAGAGCATTCTGGGCTCATGTGAACTCAATGAACCGAACCGCAAACATCATAAGCACGACCTGCGTCCCGGAGAACGCATGGGTACAGCATCTAATCGTCACATTCTTTATAAACAACATGGAACAGCTGCCACTAGCTGCAACCTCCGCATATGAATTAAAAACAAAGAGTTACAGCTTTTAACCACCTCACATTCCACAAACAACTTGGAACAGTCTCCATCAGCCGCAACTACTGTGCATGAAAAGAAAAATTAAGATTTGCTTCAAATTACCCCTGCCCGCACTGAAGTAGAAGTCTTGCAAATCATACGGAAAAGTCGGCTTGATAGTGCACCAGGACCGAGCGGCGTCCCACAGGCTATTTACAAGCAAGACCCTCACTATTGAGCTCGCAAGCTTAGCAGTCTGTTTCAGACGATCAACATTACCAGTCGCATTCTGGAAAGCTGGAGAGGCGCGATTATCAATCCGATATGCAAGGGTGGGGATCGTACGGATCCAGAAAACTATCGCCTGATCACGCCGATAGATGCGGAGGCCAAATATTATGTTTCGTTGATTCTAACCGACTGTGTAAATTGGTCCGATGAGAATAAAAAAATCCCCACAAATCAGTCAGGATTTCGGCGCAGCACAGGCACAATCTCAAACGTCTAGGCAATAAGCCTAATTGCAGAAAAAGTCTACGACAGGGCAAGCACTTCATCTATGTTTTGTTGACTTTAAGGCGGCCTTTGACCATGTCAGCCGACATACTCTATAGGCTAAATTAAAACAACAGGGCTTGCCGGACACGATTTTAAATCCAATCATGGACCTTTACAATAATACCTGGATGCAGGTTAAGATTGACAATGGCCAAAGGCTCACAAGGAAGATTACAACCAACGAAGGGTTAAAGCAAGGCTGTGTCCTGGCCACGCACCTGTTCAATCTATTCATGGCTGATTTGACACCAAGGCTAGACGGGGTCAACGCACATCCGCCACGGCTAGGCACATTACCTTTAACACACCTATCCTATGCAGATGACGTTGTTCTTCTCAGTCAGACAAGAATAGGATTGCAACGCCTAATTCATGAGCTAGCTGATTTCTCCTAAGTGAACCTGATTGAAATAAACAGTAAAAAACAAAGGTCATGATCATAACACACGGTTGCCCCAAACAGCCGAAATTCACAATCAACGACATAAACTTGCAAGTAGTTGATAGCTACAAATATTTGGGGATACATATGGATCAAAGGTTTACATTCACCACGCATTTTGAAAAAACGGAAAAGAAGGGAACTGGTTTACTGCGTGCATTCTGCAGTATATCTAAACAGCTAAAAGGCCCCATGTTTACCCCTCTTCTGGCAGTCATCAAAGCTAAATTACTTCCAACGATAACCTATGGAAGTGTCGTTCACCAATACTAGCTAAAATTCAAATGCGAGTGTATAAGCGAGTATTTTGTTTACTGTGAGATGCCTGCACCAGCACAGGTACGTCTCGAGTTTGGATTACAGCACCAAATACTCCATAAAAGGTACGAGTCAATCCAATTCTGGTATAATATCTGGCTTAATCGCGACTTAGAAATTAACTCGGCACTCTGGGCAGCCTTGCAGTGGCGTAACGATAAGTGAACGGGCCCACCTGCCAGGTACGTGGAGGGGCCCCCCTCCGGACTCTATTAGGAGCTCTTAAGCGGAAGTGCAGTGCTGAGGGGGCCCACTTGAGCTTGAGGCCGCCCCCTCCACACTGCAGGGGATGCGTTGGCCTGTGTTACAATCCCAAATCACACTATGCGAAGTACCTAAATGCCTCTCTGAAAACCACCAAGATATCAGATGTTTGGCAAAGGAAACGACCAGTATTATCATTCAAGCAGATTGTGAAAAAGCAACCAACTTGCACTCATTGATTGAAGATAAAAACAACCTTAAGACGACTTGCACACGCATGGATGGTTTTACAATCGTATACAAGGCTGGAGCCAGCAGCTTACCTAGGCCTTGCTTTCTCTCCCCACCTAAAATCAAAGTACTTGAAGCTACGCATGGGGAAATTGCCCACAAATGCCGACCAACCTGATGGATTGTAACCTACGTGGAGCAGCAGTTCAAGATTTTTGTACACCTGATATGATTCTGCCCGGTGAAGGACTGGGTTCTTTAAGACCCAGCGGTGCCAGGGAACAACACCTGAAACCTTCGTGGGTAACCTGCTCCGGCGTACGAATGACAGAGACACGGGACACTTCCTTCGGCGTCAAAGATTCAAGGTTTATTTACTGCAGGGAAAGACAGAAGTCACAGGAAGTACAACGAGTGTAGTTCGGGGAGACTGCTTCAAATTGGTTCTATGGATCGCTCCTTTTATTCACGATTCCCCCATAGGTTAACATGGTACACAAAAGGTTTACGACTTGGTTCCCACAATTATCCCCGAGAGAGGTCGCTTTGGTCACTTTGATACATTCAAGGTCCGGATTATAAGTGCGGAAACATTTGGCGGTTCCCAACTGTAAAAACCCATCTTCCCACCATTAGTACATTCCAATCAGCAGTAAAACAAATCGAAGAAGGAACAAGAACAGGTGTGGAGGAAGATGGAAACAGTGGGAAGATCGAAAAGGGTGTAAAAGGGGAGGTATCGGGAAACACGAGCTACAGGCTTCAAAGGGACGTGCCTAATGAGATGCACGGCTGAGACAATAAACCGGCACGGCGAGATGAGCCTCGAGCGGGGCCATCTGCCTTACAGTATCATCCCCCTCGTCATAAAGACACTTTCAAAGGACATGTGTCTTCCGCAGATATCTCGGGAATCCCAGGGTCGCGAAGCGGACAACGTCCGTTCGCTGGCTACTTGAGGGCAAGCGACAAAATGGATGCCGTATCTAAGATGGAACCCGTGGGTACAGATGAAAAACCCACGTAACAAACGAACGGTTTAAGTTAGCACAGCGAAACTGCGCACACTTACTAAACTCGTCATTTGCGGTTCGTAGATACCAGACTCGACCATATTCGTGTGAGTCGAAAACACCACTTACAATTGTCACGGAACCTCAGACGCTCCTTTTGCCCTCATGTAGGCAAGCACTAGTCGGAATCATACTCGATATTCATCAGACCATCTAGATGTTGCTGTAACATAGCTCTGTCCAACCGAGTCCCCTTGGTAACAGGTGGCTGTCTCATACACGTTGTAGCACAGAGGCCACATAAGGCAGGACCACACTGCACACAAAGGCAGCACGTGAACAGGAACGCCACAACAACTCCGATGATCATCAGAATCTTCCAACCCCAAGTCGACATCAGGCCCCAAAACCACCCAAGTAGCGTCCAATCCCCTACATCCACGTGTATGGATTCAGAGATTTTATGCAACTTTGAGATGGCTTGATAGACAGTCGGAGCGTTATCAGGAATGAAAATACAGCAGCTCGAATGGATCACCTTACATACCCCACCTCGATCTGCTAAGATCACGTCTAAAACCATACGGTTTTGTAACGTCATAAGTCTATCCGCCTGAAGTTCTGTGGTGATATTACCAAGGGCACTGGCAGTAATTTTAGCTGTCGATTCTACCACTCGAGTCAACTGTCTCAGGTTCCTACTATTAACCATAGGCCCCCAAAACGGGAGGAAAACCTTGAAAAAGTCTCCTGCCTCTTGACCGGCGGTATCCTCTTCGCTAATTACGCCTCTCACAACTCTTGTCCTGTGATAATCTGCATCTACAGTGAACGTCGGAGGCAAAAAATTTGCGATAAAGCATGCGCCCACAAAGTCGGAGGGCAACCATGCATACGCACGATCATGGCAGACAAAGTATGTACCCTTGGCAGCCAGAAACACAGGGGACGAGACCATAGGCAGGATGTAATTCTCGGTGCAAGCACTCTCTCCAAGTCGGGCTTTCGACCTTCGGCCACGACCCATTAGACAAAAATTACCAATGTGGGGTACGACCCATATCGGAGGCGAGCTTTTAAGCTGTTTATCACTCGTGAGCACACTGTACTCGACCTTACTCAATACCCTATAGGCTTGTACCTCTTCCTCTAGGATGAGCGACGGCGCATAGATAAATCTTCTATCGCTATGGACAAAGGCTTATAGTACGAGCCAAGGCCAAGGTAGGGAGAACGTGGCTCTCGACTGGGGTGAGAATCTAGTGCGCTTCGAAACATTGTTTGAAATGCTCGAGCTGAACCCTGGGAACTATACGGTAAGACCAGATATGGAATTCCCTTATCCGTGGTATGTGGCATCAACCCACACACCCAACAATTAGTAGTATTAACCACTAACTGGTGCTGGTGAAGGAGCTGAATAAAGGAATTATTGCGGAATTCTGCACGTCTAGCCTGCTCGTGTTCGGGTAAGATATGAAAGGAATGAGGGGATGCAGTGGAGGTAAGTGTAGGGTCAGAGGTAGGAGTAGGTATAGCAGAAGGTAAGAAGTAAGACATTGTGTAATACACCCCACCCGCCAATAGTGCAGAAACAATCAGAAGCAGTACGAATATTTGAAACATAAAACATTTGGTACGACTAAGTTGTTGCAACTTGAACCTTTGCGCCTTAGCTTCTTCCGAGTCCATCAGTTTCGAAAACGCCATCCCCTATGACCGTCCGCAACGTTTCTTGACGCACTTCGTTCTGTGTAGCAGTAGTCAATCCCTAGGAGTTCCCAGGGACCGACGGTCTTTAACCTAGCGTCAAGACCTGCTAACCAGAAGGAGGTACACGCGCGGCCCTACGGCCTTTATTCACAATGTATATGCAAAAATGTCTCTCAGCTGTGGAAGCAAAAACACATATGGAACAAAACTCAATATATATATACAAAAATAATTACAATGATACGGGTGGTCGGACTGATCGTGGATAACGGGATAATGCAATTATCAAGGGGCAGAACGGGATTTTTTATTTGTCCTTAGTGCTGGAACGCAAAAAATATCGAGTTTTCCCAGGACGTGTATGTTCATCAAACAAAGGATCCGATGAGGGAACAGAGTCCTGTCGATCAGCCGAATGTTCTGGTCTCGAGTCTTTTGATGACAAATGTTCAACAGTGTCTTTCTGCTGCACTGAGGATTCTCCGACAGGTTGTGCGTCACTGAAAGGTACAAACGCCGGCAATCCTTCACATTCAGATGATGCAATGCCTCTCCCACGAGTCTGCCGGCAACGGAATAGGGACTTTCTTCGTATGGGTGGCATGCACCCAATTTTTCCGGCCCTCTAAACGAACGGCAGTTCTAGTGGCAAGGAGGACCTGGTAGGGTCCAGTAAACCGGGGTTCCAAGTTCTTCTTGCGGGAAAAATTCCTGGTGACCACCCAGTCTCCGGGCTGGAGCTGGTGGCCTGGACCCTCCGTCTGCGTCGGCAATGCTTCGTAAACCTGTTGGTGAATTAACCTCAGTTTAGCAGTCAGATCATGAAGATAGTCAATCAACATCGTATACTCAAGATCACAGAACACACTCGGCCTAGGGACCCCCCACACATTCGCAGGACGACCGAACACTATTTCATAGGGACTAAGCCCTACTCGGGAGTGTACGGTTGCCCCAGTTGATAACAAAGCTAAGGGTAAAGCATCAGGCCACGAAAGACCAGTCGTAGCCTGAATCTTCGCTAACTTCAGTTTAAGGGTGCCATTGTACCCTTCAACCAAACCAGCTGACTGGGGATGATTGGCGCTATGGAATTTTTGATTAATTCCAAGGCCCTTACACACACTCTTCATCACACTCTCCCCAAACTCACTTCCGTTATCCGACCATACAATTCGAGGCATTCCATACCGAGGAAAGTATTCCTTCAGTAGGATTTTCGCAGTAGACAAAGCAGTGTTGTCTTTGAGGGGATAGGCTTCAATCCATCGGGAGAACGCGCAAACCACAACTAAAACGTATTTCAGGTTATTGCATCGCTCCATATGGATGAAGTCTAATTGGATCACCTCAAAAGGACATGAAGGGGGAGCAAAACTGCCAGGAGGAGTTGGGGTTCCCTTACCAGGATTGTACAACATACATACCATACAATTCTTAACCAATCGTTCAGCACATTTCGTGATACCATCATTCTTCCACACATGGGACAGCAACTTACAAATACCTTTCACGCTAATATGTGCTAACCCATGCGCCATTGTCACAACAGCCAGCACATACGCATCCGGTAACATCCATCTCTTATGTTCCGACAAATCAACCCAACAACCATTCACATCCAACTTTCCCGTACTTTCTTTCCACTTCGCCTTTTCAGTCTCGGTGGCCTCATTCTGAATTGCTTTCACACTTTCGATAGTGTCCTCGCACATACTCGATTCGGTAGGCCACCTAACCGAACTCATCACATACATTCTAGTGCTAAGATTCCGTGCAGTCTCCTTAGCAATCTCATCCGCAAACGCATTACCACGACCAACATCATCCGTCACCTTACGATGCGCACTACATTTAACAATCGCTACCTGCTTAGGCAACGTAAGTGCATCCAAATATCATTCACAAGTTGTCCATGCTGAATCTTCGTACCATGCGATGTCATAAAACCTCTCTCTCTCCACAACCGTCCAAAGCTATGGGCGACGCCAAAAGCATATTGGCTGTCGGTAAACACATTCACACGTTTCCCTTTCGCTAACACACACGCTCTAGTTAGAGCGATCAGTTCTGCAGCCTGGGCAGAGTTCTGATTCAATCTCCCAGCTTCCACAACAGTATTCAAAGTTACAACAGCATACGCAGTAGTCACATCACCATTCGGCAATTTAAAACATGAACCATCCACATACAACGTTCCGTCTGGATTTTTCAAAGGAGTGTTTTTAAGGTCCACTCGACCTTTTGTTTCCTCTTCAGTTCTCAAATAGCAGTCATGGGCTGCTATTTCATCTGACTCTGTGCTAATGGGTAACAAAGTTGCCGGATTCAGGACATTACAACGTTTTATCTGAATGTGGCTTGCCAACAGTGTCAACTCGTACCCAGACAACCTCGCACTCGTCAAGTGCTGAGTTTTCGTACGATTCAAAAGAGTATCGACTGCATGCGGAACCATCACCGTAAGCATATTATCCATGACCAATCCTGCTGATTGTCGGATGGACACCGCAGCTGCCGCTGTTGCTCTCAAACAACTCGGCAATGCTCTAGCTACCGGGTCCAAGGTCGAGGAAAAATATGCACATGGACGTTGCTTACCACCAAAAGGTTGCGTTAAGACACTCAAGGCACAACCTTCCCTCTCGTGAACATATAGTGTAAATGGCTTACTGTAGTCAGGAGTACCTAACACAGGAGCCGAACACAATGAGTCACGTAATTCAGAAAAACTTTTCTGACATTCTTCCGTCCATGGTAAAGGAGTCGAAACATCCTTGCACGTAAGAGCTACCAATGGTTTCGCTAGCAATGAAAAATTTGGAATCCATTGCCTGCAATACGACGTGATACCTAGAAAGGCACGCACATCTCTTTGGGTTGTTGGCACAGTCATTCGCGCAATTGCTGCAATTCTCTCTGGGGTCAACCGTCTCCCCTCCTTTGACAATAAGTGACCTAGATAGGTTACTTCTTGACAACAATATTGGAGTTTAGAAGGTGACACCTTGTGATGTAAGTCACAGAGATGTTGCAGCAACGATACCGTAGCAATTTTGCAAATGTCCTGAGTATCTGCAGCCACCAACAAGTCATCGACATATTGGATTAAGGCCGCACCAGCCGGCAACGAAAACGCATCCAGTTGACCCTTCAAGGCTTGACTGTAAATCGATGGACTCTCACAGTAGCCCTGAGGAGCGCGTTTAAACCGGAAGCTGCGTCCACCAAGAGAGAAACCGAAAAGGTCTCTACTCTCTTCTGCAATGGGAATGCTGAAGAACGCATTCTTCAAATCGATCACCGAAAACCACGATGCAGAAGCTGGAATCAGAGTCAGTAGCGCCGTGATGTCAGGCACAACAGGAAACTGAGGAATCACAATTTTATTTACCTCCCGTAAATCGATAACAAAACGATAAACAGGCGGTTTTGAAGGATCAGTACGTTTTAAAATAGGCAGTACAGGACTGTTGCACACGTTTCCCCGAGTCTCCTCAATGACACCTTTCTCGATCAGATCATAGGTGATCGCTAATAATGTTAATCAAAAGAGAACGGACACTGGTATCTGCAAAAACCATTAGTTTTTATCGAAAACCCTCATAGACATCCTGGAGTTGTTATAGCGGTATATCTTTTCATCCGCCCCATCAGGAGTCTTGGCATAGTCATCGGGTCAACGATTGACGTGCAGTATGCCTGCCTCACCCGAGGCTACTTCTGGTGTGTGCAGAAGTGTCCAGAAATGAAAAAAGAAAAATATTTAAAAATAATGACTTAGCCTAGAGGACTTGGTTTTTAATCTGAAAGGTTTGACTAGTCATTAATGTTAAAAAAGGTTCGGATATTAAGGTAGTTGTGTTACTAAACTACCATATCACTTTTGACAGAAGTCGACATGTTTCAGCTCGTCGTGCCCACAGAGGGTCAGTGGAGCTTTCGTCAGGACATAAACAACAAACATATGAACAAAAAATGAACAAAAAAGTATATAACTCATACACCCTTTGTGTGTATGGTGCAAATAACACAATGGAATTTCCAATCTGTGAAAGAAATGAATAATATCATTGTCACAACTGTGCGCTAACTGGGTTAAGGCAGACATATACAAATAATAGCATTTATTAAATGCGGTGACTGGAGTAAACCTAATTATGGCTTGACTCTCGTGGAATGGGTACGTAGGAGAAAACTCAAGGGTTAAGGAAGCTGCGGGCCAACACTTCCAAGCTTTAAATCTTCTGTGACATGGCTGTGTTTACAGTTCTAATATGGGTAAAGAACGATAGAGGTGATTGCGGACAATAGTGCCAATTCTAGATTAAAAAAGAGCATGTTACGTTACATATCGCCGATTGTGAATCTATACGTAGTTTGAGAAACATTATATTAGAAACGACTCGCGTGAACAGTGAATCACGGGTGTTTGGAAACCTGGGTTTTACAAAAGGGGTTTACAACATATGTGGTTTGTGCTACCAACTCCATGCACACCCCCAAAGAAGACCCGTTAGGTACCTGGTGTTTTCAGAAGTTTGGTATCCAACAGGGAATCAGAGTCGCATCTGGATTTACTCTATATTCGGGATAATGTATTCATTCAGGTTAGTATTGGCTGTCATATTACCTCATTTCTTCGGGAGAACTCAAAGGACGCCATTCTTACCCATGCGGCATCAATCTGTGAGCCTTGTGCTGACTCTGCCCCCGGCTGTGGGCGGGTCATGTATTGCTGGTCTTTTGTATAGGCCATCGACACAAAGGAAGGACTAGTTGTTTGTATGGCCGCTATAGTAGGCTGGTGTATTGGACTTGCGGGTCATGCTCATAAGTATACTGAAACCTATATTTAGACCACATATTCATGTGAAATTATGGGTTGCAGTATAAAACAGTTACAGATGAAAGTACATTTTTAATTAAGTTGATTCCACGGAAGTGGTCATTCATTCCTATTTCATCAGTCTTTAAACGATCAACCCATCTCTGTTCTTTATTAAAAAGAACTTGTTCTGCGTTTTGATCCTTGGTTTCAAGCATTTCAAGTACTGTCCACTTTATTTCATCACATGTGTGGCCAGCTTCTATGAAATGGGTGCACAGTTTTGTTGTGTTCTTTTTTAATCTGACATTACTCCGGTGTTCCCCTATGCGGAGTTTGACTTTCCTGCATGTCATGCCCACATACTGCTTTTGACAAGGGCATGTAATCAGATATATCACGTGTGAGGAGTTACAGTTAGTATGGCTCCTCTGAGTCCATGTGAGAGTGTCATTTAACTGTAAGGAACTTACATACTCCACAGGTGCCACATGGATAATGTCCAGTGACTGGCTTCATATGTACATCTCTGATTGTAGATCTTAAGGGTGTTTTTCTAGGTCTTGTATGAACAAGGAAGTCTTTTAAGTTCCTGGTTCTTTTGTTGGCAAAGCGCGGCTTTGGCCAGGTCAATGTTCCAGAGGTCAATATCTGCCAATTTTTCTTTATTAGTTTCTGCACCTCATAGGTCGCTGGGCAAAACGTGGTCACGCAGGTGACGAGGTCTTTGACTGGTTCTTTTTGTACGCTTTGTAGTAGACAGTCTCTAGGTTGGTTAGAGGCTCTTTTTTTACATTTCGATATTATTGAAGGTGTGTAGTTCCTCTTTTTGAGTTTTTGGCTCAGTTCGTCTGCTTGTTTTTTATAGTCCTCTTTTTTGCTACAATTCCTTTTGTGCCTCAGGAATTGGCTATATGGGAGATTATCTCACAGCGGACGAGGATGGTAACTGTGATAGGACAACAAACAATTTTTCGCTGTTGGCTTAGTGAATGTTTTTGTCTCCAATCTCCCGTTTTCCACAAATATGGTAAGGTCCAAGAAATCAATTGTTTCTTTGTGTGCTGTGGAGGTGAATTTTAGCCAGCGGTCTCTGCTGTTTAACCATTCCAAAAATATTGGGAGGTCAATTTTGGTATCCCAGATAAGGAGAACATCGTCAATATAACGTTTCCAGTATTTTATACTGGAAACTTATGGGTTGGTATCGTGAAGGATGCTTTCTTCTTCAAGGCGACTCACGTAGAGTCCTGCCACCGAAGGCGCAAACGCACTCCCCATGGATGTACCATGGCATTGTAGGAACAATTGGCCATTATACTCGAAATAATTTTCTTGCAAAGCAAGTCTGCAGCATTCGAGTATGAAGTGACGTGGAGTTTTGTATGTCCAGTCAAGCTTGAAGAGCAAGTCTTCCAACATTTTTAAGGTGTCTTCTTGGGGTAGGCTAGTGTAAAGGGATTCTACATCCAGCCCTACCAATATCATGTTGTTTTGGTCAAAATTTACATCTCCAATTTGGTTCAGCAGGTCTCTGGTGTCCTTAAGATATGTTGGTGTCTTTTGTACCACTGGTTTTAAGAACTCGTCAGCAAATTTGGATAAGGGCTCGAGTAAGGAGCCGATTCCCGAAACTATCGGGCGTCCAGGTGGAGGTGTTTTGTTCTTATGGATTTTGGGTAATGAATAGAAGAAAGGTATTTTGGGCGTTTTTGGTGTTAAGAATTCAGCCTCTTTCTTCGAAATCCATCTATTTATTTCTGCTTCGTGTACCATCATTGCGATTGTATTGGTCAATCTCTCAGTGGATCCACATCTAGTTGTTTGTAGAAGGTTTCATTGGACAGTAAAGTGAGGCATTGTTCATTGTATCCTTCTTTTGTAAGGATTACCACCCCGCCACCCTTATCAGCGGGTTTAATTATGATCTTCTCATTGTCTCTTAATTCGAGCAAAGCCTGTTTTTCTTTTTTGCTCATATTGTGGTAGACCTTTTTGCCTTTGTCCATTTTGTCGATTCCTTTCATTATGGCTTGTTCGAAGGTTTGAACTTCGATTGGCACTGTAGCAGGGGGAGGACAGAATTTAGATTTTCTTCTTAGATTGGTATCTCCCTCCATCGGGGGGTTTTCAGAATTCCCAAAGAAAGCCTTAAGTTTTAGGGTTCTGCAGAACTCTGCTGCTTCACATTTAAGTTTGAAGCGATCAGTTGTAGGCGTTGGCACAAATCCAAGTCCTTTGTTAAGGACATTTTTCTGGTCTTCGGTTAGGGTGATTGTAGTCAGGTTCACTATGAGTGAATCTACTTGCTCGGTCCCGGTTGTGCAGAGGCCATGCTTCTCGTTTGCACGTTGGGCTGCTGGTCTTGCCACTTGAGATTTTTCTTTTTGCCTCTCATGGTGTTGTGGCCTCTCCCTAAAAAAGGCTGTGTTTGGTGTTGAGTGGCGTTACTAGGCATATGTTGGCTTTCCATTTGGTGCTGTTGGTTGGCATTGGGATGGTAAGGGTTCATCCAGCCGGCAAAGGGGGGTATGTATGGGGGATAGTAGGGCATTGGATTGCCATGGAAAAATGGTGGTCTTTGCCATCTATTGCCTCGTCTGGGACGTGAGAACCTGAAATTGTTCCGACCTCTTCTAGGGGCAGAACCATCGAAACTCGCTTCTGAGCCATCTGAGGAAGTTCCTCCTGATGTGTCTCCATCTGTGCCGTTGTTGGTAGCAGTAAAGTCTTCCTTAGAATACGGGTGCATTTTCTCCTGGCTAAACTTTTTTAGTTCTTTGGCCAGTTTCTGAAGTTTGTTTTGTGTAAGATACTCTTGCGTATCATCCATTTCTTTATTGATTTCACCTAGACGTTTCTTATATACCTGAGGATTAACGTTTTTCTTTAGTTCATTTTCGCAATCTTGTATTTCTTTCAGAAGTGCGTCTGATAATCTTTTAGCTGTTTTAACTATTAGTACGAGATAGTCCAGTGTGCATTTCCACGAGATGGAAGACCAATCGTGCCGAAAGACCAAATCGTGCAAAAAGATTCTAGGGGCGTTGGTGATCCATAAGCCCTTTGGGGCGGATTTTGATCTCAAATATTCGGTCATTATTATTCCGTGTATTGCTGTTCGGATTTGCTCTCGTTTTTTTGTTGTCAGGGTGTCCCACTCATCTGTCTGTGCGATTGTTTCGATAAGTTCTTGATTCTGTAGTAAAGAGTGGCCTGCTAGAATTTCGTCAATGTCACTGCCTGTAAAGCTTAAACCCATATTATTCTCCATGGTTCCTCAATATAAACGATTCAGAGTCTAGTGTGTACTGTAACTAGGACTCTTGAGAATCCCTGCAGCTGTGCGCTGCTTAAAGACTTGTATCAAACAATAGGGAGGGAAGAGGATAGAGAGTCCATTCGTTTCCCCTTAACTGGTAACTGTTAATCAAAAGAGAACGGACACTGGTATCTGCAAAAACCATTAGTTTTTATCGAAAACCCTCATAGACATCCTGGAGTTGTTATAGCGGTATATCTTTTCATCCGCCCCATCAGGAGTCTTGGCATAGTCATCGGGTCAACGATTGACGTGCAGTATGCCTGCCTCACCCGAGGCTACTTCTGGTGTGTGCAGAAGTGTCCAGAAATGAAAAAAGAAAAATATTTAAAAATAATGACTTAGCCTAGAGGACTTGGTTTTTAATCTGAAAGGTTTGACTAGTCATTAATGTTAAAAAAGTCAATCATTGACCCGATGACTATGCCAAGACTCCTGATGGGGCGGATGAAAAGATATACCGCTATAACAACTCCAGGATGTCTATGAGGGTTTTCGATAAAAACTAATGGTTTTTGCAGATACCAGTGTCCGTTCTCTTTTGATTAACAGTTACCAGTTAAGGGGAAACGAATGGACTCTCTATCCTCTTCCCTCCCTTTTGTTTGATACAAGTCTTTAAGCAGCGCACAGCTGCAGGGATTCTCAAGAGTCCTAGTTACAGTACACACTAGACTCTGAATCGTTTATATTGAGGAACCATGGAGAATAATATGGGTTTAAGCTTTACAGGCAGTGACATTGACGAAATTCTAGCAGGCCACTCTTTACTACAGAATCAAGAACTTATCGAAACAATCGCACAGACAGATGAGTGGGACACCCTGACAACAAAAAAACGAGAGCAAATCCGAACAGCAATACACGGAATAATAATGACCGAATATTTGAGATCAAAATCCGCCCCAAAGGGCTTATGGATCACCAACGCCCCTAGAATCTTTTTGCACGATTTGGTCTTTCGGCGCGATTGGTCTTCCATCTCGTGGAAATGCACACTGGACTATCTCGTACTAATAGTTAAAACAGCTAAAAGATTATCAGACGCACTTCTGAAAGAAATACAAGATTGCGAAAATGAACTAAAGAAAAACGTTAATCCTCAGGTATATAAGAAACGTCTAGAAGAAATCAATAAAGAAATGGATGATACGCAAGAGTATCTTACACAAAACAAACTTCAGAAACTGGCCAAAGAACTAAAAAAGTTTAGCCAGGAGAAAATGCACCCGTATTCTAAGGAAGACTTTACTGCTACCAACAACGGCACAGATGGAGACACATCAGGAGGAACTTCCTCAGATGGCTCAGAAGCGAGTTTCGATGGTTCTGCCCCTAGAAGAGGTCGGAACAATTTCAGGTTCTCACGTCCCAGACGAGGCAATAGATGGCAAAGACCACCATTTTTCCATGGCAATCCAATGCCCTACTATCCCCCATACATACCCCCCTTTGCCGGCTGGATGAACCCTTACCATCCCAATGCCAACCAACAGCACCAAATGGAAAGCCAACATATGCCTAGTAACGCCACTCAACACCAAACACAGCCTTTTTTAGGGAGAGGCCACAACACCATGAGAGGCAAAAAGAAAAATCTCAAGTGGCAAGACCAGCAGCCCAACGTGCAAACGAGAAGCATGGCCTCTGCACAACCGGGACCGAGCAAGTAGATTCACTCATAGTGAACCTGACTACAATCACCCTAACCGAAGACCAGAAAAATGTCCTTAACAAAGGACTTGGATTTGTGCCAACGCCTACAACTGATCGCTTCAAACTTAAATGTGAAGCAGCAGAGTTCTGCAGAACCCTAAAACTTAAGGCTTTCTTTGGGAATTCTGAAAACCCCCCGATGGAGGGAGATACCAATCTAAGAAGAAAATCTAAATTCTGTCCTCCCCCTGCTACAGTGCCAATCGAAGTTCAAACCTTCGAACAAGCCATAATGAAAGGAATCGACAAAATGGACAAAGGCAAAAAGGTCTACCACAATATGAGCAAAAAAGAAAAACAGGCTTTGCTCGAATTAAGAGACAATGAGAAGATCATAATTAAACCCGCTGATAAGGGTGGCGGGGTGGTAATCCTTACAAAAGAAGGATACAATGAACAATGCCTCACTTTACTGTCCAATGAAACCTTCTACAAACAACTAGATGTGGATCCCACTGAGAGATTGACCAATACAATCGCAATGATGGTACACGAAGCAGAAATAAATAGATGGATTTCGAAGAAAGAGGCCGAATTCTTAACACCAAAAACGCCCAAAATACCTTTCTTCTATTCATTACCCAAAATCCATAAGAACAAAACACCTCCACCTGGACGCCCGATAGTTTCGGGAATCGGCTCCTTACTCGAGCCCTTATCCAAATTTGCTGACGAGTTCTTAAAACCAGTGGTACAAAAGACACCAACATATCTTAAGGACACCAGAGACCTGCTGAACCAAATTGGAGATGTAAATTTTGACCAAAACAACATGATATTGGTAGGGCTGGATGTAGAATCCCTTTACACTAGCCTACCCCAAAAAGACACCTTAAAAATGTTGGAAGACTTGCTCTTCAAGCTTGACTGGACATACAAAACTCCACGTCACTTCATACTCGAATGCTGCAGACTTGCTTTGCAAGAAAATTATTTCGAGTATAATGGCCAATTGTTCCTACAATGCCATGGTACATCCATGGGGAGTGCGTTTGCGCCTTCGGTGGCAGGACTCTACGTGAGTCGCCTTGAAGAAGAAAGCATCCTTCACGATACCAACCCATACGTTTCCAGTATAAAATACTGGAAACGTTATATTGACGATGTTCTCCTTATCTGGGATACCAAAATTGACCTCCCAATATTTTTGGAATGGTTAAACAGCAGAGACCGCTGGCTAAAATTCACCTCCACAGCACACAAAGAAACAATTGATTTCTTGGACCTTACCATATTTGTGGAAAACGGGAGATTGGAGACAAAAACATTCACTAAGCCAACAGCGAAAAATTGTTTGTTGTCCTATCACAGTTACCATCCTCGTCCGCTGCGAGATAATCTCCCATATAGCCAATTCCTGAGGCACAAAAGGAATTGTAGCAAAAAAGAGGACTATAAAAAACAAGCAGACGAACTGAGCCAAAAACTCAAAAAGAGGAACTACACACCTTCAATAATATCGAAATGTAAAAAAAGAGCCTCTAACCAACCTAGAGACTGTCTACTACAAAGCGTACAAAAAGAACCAGTCAAAGACCTCGTCACCTGCGTGACCACGTTTTGCCCAGCGACCTATGAGGTGCAGAAACTAATAAAGAAAAATTGGCAGATATTGACCTCTGGAACATTGACCTGGCCAAAGCCGCGCTTTGCCAACAAAAGAACCAGGAACTTAAAAGACTTCCTTGTTCATACAAGACCTAGAAAAACACCCTTAAGATCTACAATCAGAGATGTACATATGAAGCCAGTCACTGGACATTATCCATGTGGCACCTGTGGAGTATGTAAGTTCACGTCGAGTACCAAGACCTTACAGTTAAATGACACTCTCACATGGACTCAGAGGAGCCATACTAACTGTAACTCCTCACACGTGATATATCTGATTACATGCCCTTGCCAAAAGCAGTATGTGGGCATGACATGCAGGAAAGTCAAACTCCGCATAGGGGAACACCGGAGTAATGTCAGATTAAAAAAGAACACAACAAAACTGTGCACCCATTTCATAGAAGGTGGCCACACATGTGATGAAATAAAGTGGACAGTACTTGAAATGCTTGAAACCAAGGATCAAAACGCAGAACAAGTTCTTTTTAATAAAGAACAGAGATGGGTTGATCGTTTAAAGACTGATGAAATAGGAATGAATGACCACGTTCCGTGGAATCAACTTAATTAAAAATTTACTTTCATCTGTAACTGTTTTATACTGCAACCCATAATTTCACATGAATATGTGGTCTAAATATAGGTTTCAGTATACTTATGAGCATGACCCGCAAGTCCAATACACCAGCCTACTATAGCGGCCATACAAACAACTAGTCCTTCCTTTGTGTCGATGGCCTATACAAAAGACCAGCAATACATGACCCGCCCACAGCCGGGGGCAGAGTCAGCACAAGGCTCACAGATTGATGCCGCATGGGTAAGAATGGCGTCCTTTGAGTTCTCCCGAAGAAATGAGGTAAGATGACAGCCAATACTAACCTGAATGAATACATTATCCCGAATATAGAGTAAATCCAGATGCGACTCTGATTCCCTGTTGGATACCAAACTTCTGAAAACACCAGGTACCTAACGGGTCTTCTTTGGGGGTGTGCATGGAGTTGGTAGCACAAACCACATATGTTGTAAACCCCTTTTGTAAAACCCAGGTTTCCAAACACCCGTGATTCACTGTTCACGCGAGTCGTTTCTAATATAATGTTTCTCAAACTACGTATAGATTCACAATCGGCGATATGTAACGTAACATGCTCTTTTTTAATCTAGAATTGGCACTATTGTCCGCAATCACCTCTATCGTTCTTTACCCATATTAGAACTGTAAACACAGCCATGTCACAGAAGATTTAAAGCTTGGAAGTGTTGGCCCGCAGCTTCCTTAACCCTTGAGTTTTCTCCTACGTACCCATTCCACGAGAGTCAAGCCATAATTAGGTTTACTCCCGTCACCGCATTTAATAAATGCTATTATTTGTATATGTCTGCCTTAACCCAGTTAGCGCACAGTTGTGACAATGATATTATTCATTTCTTTCACAGATTGGAAATTCCATTGTGTTATTTGCACCATACACACAAAGGGTGTATGAGTTATATACTTTTTTGTTCATTTTTTGTTCATATGTTTGTTGTTTATGTCCTGACGAAAGCTCCACTGACCCTCTGTGGGCACGACGAGCTGAAACATGTCGACTTCTGTCAAAAGTGATATGGTAGTTTAGTAACACAAATACCTTAATATCCGAACCTTTTTTAACATTAATGACTAGTCAAACCTTTCAGATTAAAAACCAAGTCCTCTAGGCTAAGTCATTATTTTTAAATATTTTTCTTTTTTCATTTCTGGACACTTCTGCACACACCAGAAGTAGCCTCGGGTGAGGCAGGCATACTGCACGTCAATCGTTGACCCGATGACTATGCCAAGACTCCTGATGGGGCGGATGAAAAGATATACCGCTATAACAACTCCAGGATGTCTATGAGGGTTTTCGATAAAAACTAATGGTTTTTGCAGATACCAGTGTCCGTTCTCTTTTGATTAACAGTTACCAGTTAAGGGGAAACTAATGGACTCTCTATCCTCTTCCCTCCCTTTTGTTTGATACAAGATCGCTAATAATGCTCGTTCACCATCAAGAGAGATACGATACTGGGGAATACGTGGCAACCGCACATTAGACTTCAGCTGAACAACATAAGGGGAGATGTCAAGCAGGCCCACATCATTGGGACCTGTTGCCCACAAAGATGCAGGAAGAGAACTCAATTCCGGTGGAAGCTTATCGAGAGACAAGTACATAGGAGAGAAATGAAATTAAATGAATGAAACTTATATAGCGCACGACTTACCCTGGGGCATCTCAGCGCTTGCTTAGGGAACCCGTCCTGGTATTCCCCTGTGAGATAACCCTGGCAGGGTATCCACAAGGTGAAAGCCAGGCATCCCACCACGAGGGGCCGTTGTGGAGATTAAGCAAGCTATTGCCCAGAGTCGCAGAGTGTGAACCCGTGAGTCGAGAAGGCACCGGAGCGAGAATTAACGAGTCTGTGGAATTTTGAGCCCAACACCCGCTGAGGCGGGGAATTGAACCCTGGTCCCGGGCCGAACTCAAGCTCCAGGTCTGCCGCCTCTAACCCCTGAGCCACATTTCTCCACAGACAACCCTCTCTCCTAAAGTAAGCTTTACACCCGCAGGAGAACAATACAAAGTTGCATACAAACGTTTTAGCAAATCCAGGCCCAAAAGATTTTCACCACAACCCGTAGTCAAAATCAACAGAGCTTCTAGCTCACGAGGCCCAATTGTAAGGGGCAAAGGGCGTGAAACTGGATTGCTAACGGGGGCGCCAGAGAATCCAACGGAAACATTTGTTAAGCCAGACAAAGGTGCGCCAGGGAGTTTCGAATGCATTATGGAACTTTTCGCTGCACCAGTGTCCAACAGAAAAGGCTCAACGACGCCCGATGTAGCAACTGCGACGTAAGGCCCTCTCTGATCAACCGGAACTGATACCACTCCCTCTCCTTGTCTTTGGCTGTCCTAGTAATTGCTGTCGTCAGTTCCCTGATCGACGTAATAATCGTCTACATTGTACTGCGCAGATCGTCCTTGCGACGATCCACGTTGATCAAAACAATTATCGGAATTGGATGAGTTGTCTGAACGGTCATTTTGAACACCGCGACCTCTACCACGTGGCGCCTGCTGAGAACCACCACGACCTCCTCTAGATGAGTTACCACTGTTACGATCGTTTAAAACGGGACAGTTAAATTTTAAATGACCCTCTTGTCTACAATAGGCACATTGATTGTACCCTAACGAAGATCTTTGGGAAGAGGAGTCATTTCGAGGTTGTGACCTATTTGATTGCGACTGCGGTCTATTTTGCTGCGAAGTATTCTGATTCGAGCGCGGAGGATACGCCTGCTGTAACAACACTTTAGTTTTGAGTTCTTTCGTCTTTTTATCAGCGCGGTCGTTCTCCTCTTTTTCTCTGTTCTCATAATACTGTGCCGTAGCCAATATTTGAGCCGAGGTAGAAACGGCCCACGCACTCTCAGAATTTTTCAATTTATTGCTCAAATCGGGCAATAAATTAGAGACAAATTTGTCCACGAACAACCGTTGACCACCCTCAGTGCTCATATCCTGACCACTGTGATCGATGAATGCCTCCTCAAATCTCGTAAAGAAATCAGAGACACTCTCGTCCTTTTTCTGTTTACAGGCTGACAATTTGTCCCAGTTCACCCTCATAGCTGGCATAAGTGTTTTCATTAGAGTAATTATTCTTTGAGGGAGAGCAGTAATAAGTTGTTCAGGCTTAGCCCCGCCAACTTGTCGCGTATCGGCCGCAGTAAGAGCAGCCCAATCGCCACCTAATTCGTTTGCGTGATCTTCGTGCCGAATCTTAGCCCATACCGGTTGCGGTACGATATTGCCGAACAACATATCGATATCGGCAAGATTCATTACCGTAGCGTCTACAAGCTGCGATAATTCTTTATAATACCCTGCAGGATTTTTGCGAGGGTCAGGCAAAGATTGCTTCACCTGTAACACTTCAGAGCGTTTCCATGGGAGATGTATCCATACTCTCTGAAAGAACGGCAAGATCGGAGGTTGAGCTGCAGGATTACCTGGCATCCACACTGGTGGAACTTCACGCATGGGAAACTGACCGGACGCATCTAACTGCCTCTCAACATCCTCAACAAACAAAGCTTGAGGTATAGGAGCGGGACGGAAAGATAACAACCGTTCAACAGCACGTCGAACATTAGTATCCACTATCAGTCCATTCGAGAACTGAAGCTGTAGATCAGACAAGGCGGTCAGCACCTCGTCAGGTGCATCGGCCGATATCTGATCACGCAGTACCTTGCACATTTCTTCAAACACGTATCTTTGTGTCGGTTCATTGAATTGGCAAAACGTATCAAGTACGACACGCGGAGGATTTCTAAGAGGGTGCGTCATCCAACCCATCGCCATATTGTATAGCGAAGCACGCTCCCTGTTACCGGGAAGCTGACTACGTCTCTGAGGACCATCTGAACCAGCGGACCCAAAAACGGGTCCGAGAGAATGGAAAAAACTAGCCGCAACAGGAGAAGTGCGACTACGAGTAGACGGAGAAGTATAGCACAAGTGACTAACAAGTGAAGAGGTAGAAACAGAAGAAGCAACAGGAGTAAGTAGAGCAGGAGCAGTAGCGGTGGCAGGAGTATGTGGAAGCGGAGGAGCAGTAGGAATAGCAATAGGCAAAGGAGCGGGAACAGTCGGAAGAACGGGTGCAGGTTGAGGAGCAGGTTGAGGAACAGGTACAGGGGGAGCCACAGGAACTGCGGTACCCTGCACGTACGGAGGTGGAGACTTCATAAGATAAGACATTAAGGGATCCTCAACTGACTCTTCCTTCTTATCCGACTCCGTTGGCATGACAGGATAGCACTTATCTATGGACATACGCTGTAGTCTATCAAACACTTCCTTTTCCTTAACCTCCTTATCACGCTGAAACTGCTCTGCTTTCTTTACAATGGTAGCAACACCATCTCTCTGATTACGTTTAGTCTGTCTGATCTCTTTCTGTCTGGCTTCTTTACGCCACAACCGAAAGGCATCAAACATGGCCGGCCTTGACTTTTTCTCGAACAATTTAGCCTCAAGATTATCTAGGATTGTTGTCTCAAAACTACCATGAGGTGGCCAACTAAGGGCACCATCTTTCTTAGTGTAACGGATCCAGTAATCATTAAAAGTAATCGGGCCTAGCCCGTGTTTGCTGTACAGCTCATAAGTTGGAGTTCCAACCGGAGGTATCGGACACGAGTCCTCCAGTCGGGAATCCGTACCACAACGTCTGAAACAACTAAACAAAGTACTGCGACCAGGCATCTTGCACACTAGCCGAGTTTCACAAACGTCAAGGGTTACGGGATTTACCAAGTCCCAGCAAAGAGCAAAAACCCTCGGTTTTTGGCGACTGCAGACGTCAAATATCACAACAAAGCACCAAGAACTACAAATGCAATGGAACCATGCAACAACTAAGCAACCACAACCAAGAACTCTGGGAGCGACCCACAAATACTTAACTCAAAGATCGATGGCGTCACCAGGAAGGCCCGTCAATCGTCTCGCTATACCAAAGTCTACGCCAGGCGCCAAAACAGGTCTACAGTCAGGGCAGCAGTCCGTCGCAGCCGTCAGGAGGCGGGAATCTTAGCGGGAAAAGTCTTCGGGCCACTTGTTTCGACAACAGGATCGATGAAGCGGAGTGCACCTTCCCTCGGAGATTTCACACGAAGTTCCTCACGATCGTCGGGCTTGGACCGGTACCACTGATGCAGCCCTACGTTGGGCGCCAACTGAAGGACTGGGTTCTTTAAGACCCAGCGGTGCCAGGGGACAACACCTGAAACCTTCGTGGGTAACCTGCTCCGGCGTACGAATGACAGAGACACGGGACACTTCCTTCGGCGTCAAAGATTCAAGGTTTATTTACTGCAGGGAAACACAGAAGTCACAGGAAGTACAACGAGTGTAGTTCGGGGAGACTGCTTCAAATTGGTTCTATGGATCGCTCCTTTTATACACGATTCCCCCATAGGTTAACATGGTACACAAAAGGTTTACGACTTGGTTCCCACAATTATCCCCGAGAGGGGTCGCTTTGGTCACTTTGATACATTCAAGGTCCGGATTATAAGTGCGGAAACATTTGGCGGTTCCCAACTGTAAAAACCCATCTTCCCACCATTAGTACATTCCAATCAGCAGTAAAACAAATCGAAGAAGGAACAAGAACAGGTGTGGAGGAAGATGGAAACAGTGGGGAGATCGAAAAGGGTGTAAAAGGGGAGGTATCGGGAAACACGAGCTACAGGCTTCAAAGGGACGTGCCTAATGAGATGCACGGCTGAGACAATAAACCGGCACGGCGAGATGAGCCTCGAGCGGGGCCATCTGCCTTACAGTATCATCCCCCTCGTCATAAAGACACTTTCAAAGGACATGTGTCTTCCGCAGATATCTCGGGAATCCCAGGGTCGCGAAGCGGACAACGTCCGTTCGCTGGCTACTTGAGGGCAAGCGACAAAATGGATGCCATATCTAAGATGGAACCCGTGGGTACAGATGAAAAACCCACGTAACAAACGAACGGTTTAAGTTAGCACAGCGAAACTGCGCACACTTACTAAACTCGTCATTTGCGGTTCGTAGATACCAGACTCGACCATATTCGTGTGAGTCGAAAACACCACTTACAATTGTCACGGAACCTCACCGGTGTTAGAGTGCGATCGCCGGAGTTTACTCAGGAGGAAGTTTAATGAAAAAGGCATTCGCACCTGCCGCTCAGCAATACTAAAAGCTTCGGACTCAGCTGATCCACAATTCATTTGTCGAATAATTAAATTTGAAACCAATTTTGAGAATTTATTGAAAGGATAATATAGGTTACAGTTATAATTCAGCAATTTACTCTTGGTTCTGATCCACAATTCACTTGTCAAATAATTAAATTTGTAATCAATTTTGAGAATTTACTGAAAGGACAATAAGACTACAGTTATAACTCAGTAAGTTGGACATTGTTTTGTAAAAAAGAAAAAATATATATGTTTTTAAAATGTGGTATCAATAACTTACCTCTACTGTATTACAGTGTTGTACATAGCTTATCCCTTTCTGTCCTCTCCCTGCCTGCCCTGACCCCAACCTTCTAGACTGCTTACATGGTTCTCTCTGTGTCACCATCTGTCATTCCATTCTGTGTCAGTTACTCCCTGGCCAGATGAGGAAACGGTCCTGTTACTTTTCTGTCTGCTGTAATAAACCACTTACCTGCCATCTAACCGGATTTGGAGTCTTCTTCTTATTTACAACATTTTGGCGACTTCTGGACGGGAGCATCTGGCCAAATTTCGTTTACAGCTTAAGAAAAGACGAGCAAAACAGTGATCCGTTCCTCAACGAACCCACGAGTGGCAGCGCTTTGTATTCTCGACGACTTCTTCTTCTGCAGCTGTTGGATGTCGAGACTTCCTGGATTTAAAGTCCTGTTTCAGCGTTTTTGACCTTTTCCTCCTTGGTTGCTATCGGCAGCGTCACTTGGCAACCAAACCAAAGGTGCGTAGCAACGGAGCCCAACGGCGCGTTTGTTGTTTCTTGTGTTGCCATAACAACTGCTTTGCGAAGAACTGTGACCGCGAGCAGTGTCTCGTGTCTGGACTGTGCCTGAGCGCATCGCGCACTTGCAGGAACGCGGAACTTCCAGACGCTACGCGTTGTCTACGCAAGGTCATTAACGTGACCTCCGTGACGACATACGCTGGCGGCCATCTTTGTTCGCGTCAACCTGCATTTATCTCCGGTAGTCTGACACGAAGAGTTCTTCACTGGAGTGATTCCACGAGGAAATTTTAAAATCGTCAGCACACAATGAAGTAAACTACACAAGTAAGCACGTTATTTACTGTGACTTATTTATTACTTTTAACGCTGAAAAGTTTAGCGCTGAGCCAATTTGATGGACAGATCTCAAAGTCTTCAGTCCAAGGAAGCATAATTTTACGCATGAACTGTACTTACTCTGAGACTTTCTTTCTTTTAACCATATTTTTACAGACAAGTTATATCCTAACTCTTAGTCTGGCACCAAATCCATTTTAAAAGTTGTGACTTCTTGCAATTACATTTACATGTTACACTGAACCCTCAGTATTCCGTGGTCAGTAATCATATTTCTTTAAGTGCAGGACTATCATGGCACAATCTATAAATATTGCCCTTCCTCCTCAATTCCTGAGTGAACCTGGCAATCCTTCCACCCCTTGGGAGGACTGGATCATTATGTTTAATGACTATATTGAAGCCCTGGATGGGGAGAGTTTCTCTGCCAAAAGAAAGAAAGCAATTTTGATGACCACATTAGGAAAAGAAGGGCAAAAACTTTTTAAATACTTACCCCAAGTTCTTTCTGCCACATCACAACCTTTGGACGAATTTAAGGAAGCCATTGCCAGACTGGAGAACAGATTCGGAAGAGAGGAAAACCTAATTCTTCAACGTTATAGGTTTTATAAAAACAAACAACTTGAGGGCGAAAGTATAGATGACTTTGTCGCTCGCCTTCGTGAATTGTCTGTCAAATGCAACTTTGGCCAAATGGCTGACGAACACATTAGGGACCAATTGGTTGTACAAGCTAATAATAGAAAAATTCAGGAACGCTTGTGGGCCGCGAAGAACCCCACTCTCAAAGTAGCAATCGAACTTGCTAAAGTAGTTGAGGAGAGTGAGAAATGCATTAAGGAGTTATCAAAAGGAGGTTCCGATACCAAAGTTGCTGAGATATCTCATAAAATGGTTAATAGCGATTTTAGTGATGATGAAGCAGCTGCTGTTGCGATTGTTAGGAAGAAAGGTTATGTATTACAAAAGAAAAATATGGTTCAACAGCCGTTCAGTAGGCCACAGTCACAGCCTGGTAACAAGTTTGTATCCAAAATGTGCTCTAGATGTGGGAGCTATTCTCATTCTTCCGACGCAAAATTTTGTTTTGCTAATAACAAAGAGTGTTTAAAATGTGGTAAAATAGGCCATTTCGCAAAGGTATGTAAGAACAGAACCAATCAGAGGGTTACTGTTGTGTGTGACTACAATGATCTAAAGCGTGATGTCAACAAAATACTGGTTTTGTATGATTCGGTGTGTGCATGTGATGAGAAGAGAGAGCGTATAATTAAAGCAAAGTTTGTGATTGATGAGAAAAATGTCGATTTAATGGTTGACACTGGGTCCAAGTGGACAATCATTCCCTCGTCTATGCTGAAGGAGGTATGGGGAAACAAATGCTTGGATGTGTGTGATATCTTTCCATCCGGTTATCAGGGTGAGAAAATCAACCTTCTGGGTTACTTTAAAGCGATGATTGTTTTCAAAAACAGGTCAACCTGGGGCAAGATCTATGTGTCTGTGGATGGTCCCGCAATACTGGGACGTTCTCATCAGTACGACCTACACATAATTGTTAATCCCAGAGCTGATGAACCCGTTCTTGTTGTGGACGATTGTTACATTGATGACATTCTTGCCAGTCATAGTCAGGTTTTTCGCGAGGAACTAGGTGAGCTACAAGGGTACACACACAGAATACTGTTAAAGGAGGGCAGTATTCCTGTACAGCACAAAGCGAGGCGTGTCCCTTTTGCCTTGCGTGATGAGGTTAAGGCTGTTCTAGATGAGATGCTACAGGGAGGTATCATCGAATCGATTGAAGCTTCCCCATGGGTTTCTCCCGTAGTTATCTCGCAGAAACCTGACAACAAGATTCGTTTCTGTGTAGACCTACGCTCTTTGAATAAATGCGTGGTGGCCGACGTATTCCCTTTACCTAATATAGGCGAATTGGTTTCCACCCTTAAGGGAGCTAGGTTTTTCAGCAAGCTAGACCTTAAGCACGCCTATCACCAGATTCGTCTCGATGACAGCTCAAAACACCTTACAGCTTTTATCACGGGTGAGGGAACTTTTCAATTTACCCGATTACCCTTTGGTCTAATCTCCGCTGCCAGTGTCTTCCAGCGCATGGTTTCTGAAGTATTCAAGGGGTTAGATAAAATTATCTTTTTCCAAGATGACATTCTCATTTTTGGCGATACCTTGGAAGAGCACAATTGTGTCTTACGTAGTGCTTTAGGTAGAATTGTAGATGCTGGTCTCACATTGCGTCGAGAAAAATGTGCATTTTTGGTTGAAGAGGTCGAATATCTGGGTTTCTGTCTCTCTGCTGAGGGTGTGAGGCCTAAGAAAAATCTCTTAGAAGCAATTGAGCTGGCACCCTCTCCTGTGGATAAAGAACAACTCAGGTCCTTCATGGGACTAATTGAGTTCTATTCTAAGTTTGTTAAAGATTTTTCCTCGAAGACTGCTCCCTTAAGATCTTTATTAAAGAAAGGAGTCAAGTTCTCTTGGACGAGTGAACAAGAGTCTTGTTTTAACTGCATCAAATCTGAACTTAAGTCCTCAGATGTTCTCACTCCTTTCGACATTAGACGTTCTTCTGTTCTGATGGTTGACGCAAGTGGTATTGGTCTTGGGGCTGTTCTTCTTCAGAAACATGAGTGTGGCGAAAAAACCATCGCTTTTGCCTCTAGGCCTCTGTCTACCTCTGAGGTCAATTATTCTGTTATCGAGCGAGAAGCCCTTGCGGCTGCCTGGGGGGTTAACTATTTTAGAACATATCTGTGGGGTTCTCGGTTTGTTCTTCGCACGGATCACAAACCCCTGGTGAATGTTTTAGCACCCGGTGGTACAGGTAAAGGCTCGCCCAGACTGGCCAGGTTAGCCTCTCGCCTTCAGGATTACCAGTTCGAAGTTGAATTTGTTCATGGTTGGAGGAATGTCCAAGCTGACTGTTTATCGCGCCTCCCGGTTTCTTCCCCTAATCCCCGGGATTCCTTGAGTGAGCAGTGTGATGACAAAGCTGTTGCCTCCTTACACGATGTCTTGTTTTTGTGTGAGAGTTCCTTTTCAGCCGAAGAATGGTCCAAAGGCATGGATGAAGATCATGTCTTAAAAGCTGTAGTTAATCTCGTTCTCAAGGGGGCAAGAAGAGAAAGTACCTTGGAACCAGCTGTCAGACCCTTTCTTAAAGTTGTTAATGAGTTGTCTGTGTTTGGGAAAAACGTATTGATGAGAGGTGATCGCTATATTCCTCCAAGCTCTTTGAGGGGAAAGATTCTCAGTTTAGCTCATGAGGGTCATTTGGGCCAAACTCTTACTCAGCGGCGCGTAAAAGAAAATTTTTGGTGGCCCTCAATCGACAGTGATGCTGTAGACTGTGTAGTCAAATGTTCCTTATGCATGGAAGGGGAGAAGCGCCTCAAAGTTATTGGTTCCCAATCTGTTGGCAACATTTCCTTTAAAAGCTTGCCTTGGCATACGATATGCTTGGATTTCATTGGCCCTATGTGCGAATTACCCTTAAATTAACGTTTTGCGGTGGTTGTTGTTGATTGCTTTTCCAAGTGGTTGACTGTACGTTTCATGAGGGTGATTACAACTGACTCCACCATTCTTTTTCTCAAGTCTGTTTTTATGAATGAGGGTTACCCTTCAGTTCTAATTACGGATAACGGCACCCAGCTCACCTCTACCAAAATGGCCAGTTTCATGCGTGAATGTGGAATATCTCATCACCGCACCTGTCTTTATAATCCTGAAAGCAATGGTCTGTGTGAAAGGGTCAATCGACTGGTAAAGGGTGTGATACAAATGTCGGTTGCTAGCGGGTGTTTTTCTGATGAGCGTGTACAAGAGCTGGTTTGGGCATACCGCTCAACGCCCCATGGGCAAGCTGAAAAGTCTCCTTTTGAACTGATGCGTGGCCGTTCCCCTGTTTCCAGGCTAACCCCTTCCTGGTTGAGGGAAGATAGTAAGCATTCTTCTCCTTCAAATGCTTCCTCTCTTCCCATATCTACTGGTGATTTGGTTAAAGTCAAGCCGGGTCGCTGCTCTAAGGGCCTCTCAAAGTTCAGCGGTCCTTTTCGTGTTAGGAAAGCTTTTCCCCAGTTTGTTCTGCTTGAGAACGGTGCCAAATGGAACGACAGAAGGGTTGCCTTATATCAGAAAGAAGTCTCAAATGCCTCAAATTGCAACCTTAATTCTTCTGAGACGGGCTGCAGTGGCTATATGTTGTCTGCTCAACGAGATTCTGATTTGCGTGGTTCACCTGCTGTACGGGGGGAGGTGGGTGGTGGCGATGCTCCTTCATCTGTGTGTGATGATGTGCTTGGGAGTTCTGACTCTGCTACTACCTCTGGTGTTCCTTCTTCCAATGTCTGCTCAAGGTGTCCACGTTCTCGCCATCCTCCGGCTTACTTGAGTGACTATGTTCAATAATAGTTGTTACTGTTATTTTGCTCTTTCTTTCCCTTGTTTTCTTTTTGTATCCAAAGGGGGGAGATGTGTTGTACATAGCTTATCCCTTTCTGTCCTCTCCCTGCCTGCCCTGGCCCCAACCTTCTAGACTGCTTACATGGTTCTCTCTGTGTCACCATCTGTCATTCCATTCTGTGTCAGTTACTCCCTGGCCAGATGAGGAAACGGTCCTGTTACTTTTCTGTCTGCTGTATTAAACCACTTACCTGCCATCTAACCGGATTTGGAGTCTTCTTCTTATTTACAACATACAGCACGTGAAGGAAATGTATTTTATGTTTTGGAATATTGTAACGGTTTTAACTAACTATACAATGAAGATTTTTATTCAGTAGCCCTGGGTATTGTCGGCTCCTTTCTATTAGTACTATTAGGAGCAGATTGACAGCTTGTGAACATAAACTGACCGCAATCAGAAAGTCGCCGCACACGGGGCAGTGTAAAGCTCCGTGGAAGCGGGTAGGCCGCTTAAGTAATGTTGAACTTGTCATGTGGTGTTTTTGTTTTAACACTGCAGGCGTCCGGTCCCAAACCCGGCCTAAAACTGTTGTTTATTCAACTTCCATGCAGTCTTGGGGGTGCCATAATGACACGGGGCCATGTGACAGCAGGGCTCCGTATGTGACGGGGGCACAGGCATTTAGCTGGGACAGTAGCATGACATTTGCAACTTGAGGTCCATCTAGATTACGTAATTTATGCAGAAGTCCACTTTTTTTTGCTCAAAGGTGGTATCAAAGGTCTTTAGGCTGCAGGGGCAGCGAGTTATCGGGATCTTCTCACCCCTCTGGGCGCGCCCCTCTCCTTCATATGGCCCGCCCTCGATATAACGTTACCTGGAGTCACATTTGGCCGGGTGACCTGCCGTCTCGTTTGACAGTCGTGCGTTGCGGACCTGGGATTTTTTAACCCATGCCGCCCTCTGGCGGCGAAGTGTGGAAGTGTTTGAGCAGAGCTCGCAAGGTCTCGGTTCTGCAGCCACTTGGACATCCCTAGGGCGAAGGACGTCGTGCCTGTTGTCTCGGGCACCGGTCTCAGCCTGCCCTCCCCCTCCCCGCCCATTCTTGCACCAGCATGTGCCAAGTACCTGCGCTGGCATTCTTCAAGGCGCTCGAAGTGGGCGGGACAGGAGCCGCTTCTTATTCTCCGTGTACCCCACCAGCCAGGCCCGCGAAAGTCCCCCACAGACCAGGCCCCCGACAGTAACGGGCACACACCACCCGCACAACATACACGTATTATTGCTGCCTTTAATTGTGCGTTGTTTCGAGCGTTTGATGCCCCAGACGCGGCGCTTCTTTTTGCTTTCATCTACACATCTGTCACCAATTTCATGTATGAAGCACGCATCTGGAAACCTTTGCCGGGGTTTTCTTTTCAGTAAGTGCGGTGTAGCCCGACCTCTGCCAGGAGGTCTGTGGGTGAATATCCGAGGGCAGGTCTGAGACAAGTCATGCGTGAGCCGAGGCCTGGCGTGTGCGTCTGTGAGCACGGGGTTGGGGTGGGGTGGAGCGGTGTCTGTGAGCACGAGACAGTGATGGATGGGTGTCTGCGGGGGCAGGGGTGGATGGGTGTCTGTAAGCAGGGGGCTACGGTGGAGGGGAGGTCTGTGAGCACAGGGCTGTGGAGTAGGGCCTGGGATGGATATCTGTAAGCAGGGGGGCTGTGGTAGAGGGGTGTCTGTGCGCACAAGGCTGCGGTGGAGGAGTCAGGGGGGCGGGGGTCTGTGAGCACGGACCCTCGTGTGGGTGGATGGATGTCTGTGAGCAGAGGGCTGCGGTGGAGGAGTTAGGGGATGTCTGTGAGCACTGGGATGGATGGGTTTCTGTGAGCAGAGGGCTGCGGTGGGGGAGTCAGGGGAGGTCTGTGAGCACGGACCTGGGGTGGATGGATGTCTGTGAGCAGAGGCTGCGGTGGAGGAGTCAGGGGAGGTCTGTCTGTAATTGCTCAGCATTTCATCCGATAGATTGGCCTTCGATTATTGCTATAAATGTAGCACATTCTCTGCTCCGCATTTCATCCGATAGCTTGGCCTTCGATTATTGTTATAAATGTAGCACCTTCTTTGCTCAGCATTTCACCCGATAGCGTGTATCTCCGACTATTCCTAGGAGTGTGGGGCCGCAGCTAATGGCTCGGTGTACGGGAGGGTTCGCCCCGCAGTCTCCGGGCTCCTGTCTATTCGATACATCGGGGCATTGATTGAAAACGTGGCTCGTGTTGCAGCGAGAGCGCGAGGTTAGAGGACAGCGACCTTCTGCGCAGGTGACCACGTCATTGAGTCAATCAGCTCGTTTACACAAAAGGAGGTCTCGTCCCAGAGGCCATGGAAGCTCTTCGGGCTGTAGGCTCGATGCAAACCTGCTGGCGCAGAAAGCAAGGACACGAGCGAGTCTCGTGGGAGGTACAGAGTTCTAAATTGTGCAAATGTGCTCAGCATTTCAGCTGCGTAAGCTAGTCTTACCGGCGGAATGGAACTATTTCAGTTACGGATGGTGAGGTCAGCATTTCAGCTAAGGTTGGTGGCTGTATATATACGCCAGAAAGGAGAAGCATACTTTAGTTGGCCATGGTTAGCTCGGCATTTCAGCATTATAAGTATGTCTTCTGGAAGGAGTAACCTAGTTCATTCAGTAGTAGGTGGCTCAGCATTTCAGCTTCATATGCATGCCCTTTCCCTCTGCCTTTCACAACAATGCATTCTACTGCAAACCTCGCCTGTTTGGGGTGCGTTTACGGTGAGGGTTCCATTCCGCCGCGCTGTGAGTCGGCTTCAGGGCACATTAAACATCATACAGTAACCAACTGGTGGATTCGGGAAAGTCGGACAGGGGGTACAAAAGTAGCATTAAAGCACCGAGTCAAGGCACAAAAGGGGGTACATCACAACATATACACAAGCAACAAGACGGGGGTTGTGGTGAAATACAAGCAGGCCATAAGAGGGGTGTTACACAATACTACGGGGAACATAAAAGGGGGGCTTATTATACTCAAGCAAAGCGCAAAGTCGCTCCTTACAGCTTCAGAGGGATTTACAAAAGCGACGCACTCTGTACAGACCGTGCGGTAAGGGGGACCCCTCGAACATAAGGCAGGTCACAAAAGGGGTGCTTTATTTCAGATGGGGGCATATTTGGCAGGGTGATGGCAAGCCACGAGAGTGGAAGGTTTCACACGCACATTTTGCCTTTACACGCACACACACGAACTGGTTAAAACACATTCTCCCTACTGAGCTCTCGCTTTTTTGGGGAGGGGGAGGGGGGCACTTTCTCTCTACCTTTAACAGAGCGGTGGGCCTGTGTCTCTTCACAGTGTTTACGTTAACAGCCTGGCTGCCCAGCACCACCCAGGCAGAAATGCCACAGCCCCTCGCACGCCTTCCTTTCCTTTAATTGCACATGATAATTACCGAAGGCAAACATCTTCAGAAACCGCGGAACTAAGAGAGAGAGGAGGAGGCAGGCTCTCTGGGCGGGGGGGAGGGGGGGGGGATGGGGGGGAAGGGGGAGGGCTGGGCTGGTAATAGGCAAAGCGGTCGAGCTTCTCCCAGGACCACTTGCCCCTTTCTGCCCCAAAGTGGCCTCTCGAAAGCCCCCTCAAGAGGCTTTCATGAGGCGCAGTGATGAAGAGGTGGCATGAGTCTGGCCGGCCCCGCCCTTTCACTGGGGCAATGGCAGGGCCATGGAGAGGTGGCAGTGCCCCCGAGCTGGCACTACTTGACCTGCCCCTTGAGAGGGGGCGGAGTCTGCTTCGGATGTCCAAACTCCCGAGCGTCTGCCATCAAGAAACAAGGTATCTAACGAGCCCTGTTTCTGTCAGCAAGCCCCCTGCATCCATTGGCCAGCGCCTTGCATCTGTTGGCATGGCGCATTGCATCTGTTGGCTCATCACCTTGTACCTATCAGTGCATTACCTTGCCTCTGTTAGCACTGCACCTTTCATCTGCTGTATTGTACATCTGTTGGCATAGCGCCTTGTAGCTAGTAGTGCATCACCTTGCATCTGTTAGCGCTGCGCCTTTCATCTGCTGGATCTTGCATCTGTTTGCACAGCACCTTGTGTCTATCAGTGCATCACCTTGCCTCTGTTAGCACTGCACCTTTCATCTGCTGTATTGTACATCTGTTGGCACAGCACCTTGTGTCTATCAGTGCATCACCTTGCATCTGTTAGCGTTGCAGTTTGCATCTGTTGGCATAGCGCCTTGTAACTCTTACTACTCCTCCTTGCATTTGTTTAGCACTGCACTAGTTGTCTGCTGAACCTCGCCTTTGTTGGCACAGTGCCTTGTATCTATTAGTGCATCACCTTGCATATGTTGGCACAGCATCTTGTATCTGTTAGTGCAGCACCTTGTGTCTGTAAGTATATCACTAACCCTGGGCGTAGTTCACGTAGTAGCGCTACGCGTAGCTACACGAAGTGCACTTCGCACTATGCGAGCTATGCGTAGCTATGCGAGCTACGCGTAGCTACGTGAACTGCGTAGTGCACTGTGCAAAATGCTGTTTGCACTGATTGCACAGTGCCGGATGCTTGTCCGCACTGTGCAATCAGTGCATACCACATCGTACACAGTGCAAGCAGTCGTTTTCTGCTGTGCGAGTAGATTTCTAATCGAGCTGCAGCTTTCTCAACACGAACTGGTATTTTCTCATCGCGAGCGGTCGCGAGCATACGCGACCACTCGCACTGAGAAACCTGTCATCCCCACATTGATAATCTCGCCAAGAGCTTTATTCTCCACACTCGCGATCGGCAACTTGATGTTGCTGATCGCGAACGAGGAAAATGTCTCGCCGGGATGTCATTTTGCTCGCTCGAGGTCGTCAACTTGACGTTGAGGACCGCGAGCAAGCAAAAAATTACACTGTCCTACGTGCAATTCGCGTAGTGCGAAGTGGCACAAACTTCGCAAAATACGCGAGAATAGCGTAGTACTTTGCTCAGGGTTATTGATCACCTTCCAAATGTTGCACTTTGGATCTGTTAGAACAGTGCCTTGTATCTGTTACTGCAAAAGACACACAATTGATGAACGGAATGCAGAACAAATCAAAACATTCACCCCCAGTCAAAAGATCTGGGTTAAATCCATCATTCTTTTGCTCCCCATGCCACCCCAGCTTAGGCCTGGCCATGTGCAAATCAGTCTTGACCCTGTGCCTCATCTGAATAGACCAGCCCGAACTGCCAAGCCAGGTCCTCCCTTGACCGGAAACAAGTATCCTAGGACCGGTTTCGGGGTTTCACCCCTCTTCAGCCACGTTAGCTTGATTCGAGTGGCACAGTGAGCCCGGGACCCACGTCTGGGCATACCTGGCACACTTAGGGCGAGAAAGCAAAAGACATGCAGATGATGGACAGAATGCAAAACAAATCAAAACATTCATCCCTAGTCAAGAGATCTGGGTTAAATCCATCATTCTTTTGACCACCATGCCACCCCAGTTTAGACCTTGCCGTATGCAAATCAGTCTTGACCCTGTGCCTCATGGAAACACTGGGTTAAATACATCATACTTTTGCTCACCTTAGTGCCCCAGTTATGACCTGGCCATTTGCAAATCAGTCTTGACCCTGTGCCAGTCATAGGATGCTTGTTTCCAGTCCAGGGAGGACCTGGCTTGGCAGTTCGGGCTGGACTGTTCCCATGAGACACAAGGGCAAGACTGATTTGAATATGGCTGGGTTTAAACTGGAATGGCATGGTGAGCAAAAAAAAATGGATTTAGGCCCAGATCTCTGTACTGGGGTGAATGTATTGTTGTATAGCATTTTAGGACCCTAGTGTAATTTTCCCGATTCATGTCCTTATATAGGTATAATTCACTCTGTCCTTATTTAGGCATAGAAATCATAACCATATTTAGACAGAGCTCATGCAATCCAAATACAGGCATGGATACTTCCACTAGTTCCGAAAAGCCACAACGATTTCTTGGAAAACTCGGCTTCAGCAGTTAGGGACTTCCCCTTGCTTGAATATTGATTTGTCCAAGAAATCATGGAGTTTTCAAAGAACTGAGACTCTTTGATGATGTTATTATGTCCAACTTTACATCAAACTCGGCACCTTCAAGGTATAAATATGCCCACACTTGCCCAAGCAAACACACGGAGGTTTGGAGCAGTTCGACTATCTACTTGCCCGACGCAGCTCGCTACAGCAAGTGCCGAAGGAAGCCGACCCTCCAGCAGACGCACTGAGATAGACGCTGTCTTTTCTCTTGCTGAGAAATCCAGCTCCAGTGTTTCCAAGCTACCCTTGCGGGGGGTTGGGAAATCAAGACCCGAGACAGAGATACCAGACCTCCTTCAGTCTAAACCAAGGTACGGAGCTGATTAGACCCTAAGAGAAATCTTGGATAGATTCTTGGCGAAGAATACTAAACCTATGCTACACCATACTTACTTCTTCCCTCGTACTAGACTTAGTTAGGTACATTGGGGTAGGCGTATTTTGGAAGCACCAGTTGAGTACTTTTAGTATTTATTATTCATGAATGTATTTTATGGCTTAGAAACCATACCATGCTTTTACAGTATTATTTTGTAATACTCTTCTTGCTGTACGTATTATACTTTAAGAAACACCAAAAGGGGTTGGCTCAAAACGCAGTAAGGCTGCGCCACATATCAATATAAACAGAACAAATGCCAGTACTGCAGAAATAAGTAAGCAAACTTTCAATGCCCAATGACATTAAACAATTGTAGCATAACCACCATACACAGTGTGTAAGAGTTAATTATTTTTATTTCTTTTTAGGATATAGAAAAATATATTCACAAAATTTATTGACTTCTTATAATTTTGTATGTTAGGGAGGGGAGTGGTTTGTTTTTTTAGAAAATTCGGAAAAATGTGAGCTAAAACGGACAAGTGAAGACAAATGAGAGGTAAGTGGGGTGACGCTCATACAATTCAATTTCTCATTTGCTCTGTGCAAAACTCTCATACAACCATTCTCACTCACAGGGATGGGTAAACAAACACAAGGTCAGAAAAAAGTGCGTGGTGCAAAGAAAAGAAGTTCCTAAAACGGAGGGGGAAGTGATTTTTAAACAATGCTAGACTGTTTTTTAAGGGAATCAGTATCCTCACCAGAGTTCATGTGAACAGATTATTCAAAATGGTGGGGTACTAGTATTCTTTTAACATAACTTTTGAATTTGTTATATAACAGGCCATCAGCAATGCAGAGGTACGTCACTGCTGAATGTGCATGAAGAGAGCACATGGCCAGGTATTGCCGAGTCCCCTCTTCATAAGTACCACTCCCCCCCCTCTGGAAGTGCCAACCCCTTCATTCTCTCCAGAGGCATACAATCAGATCAACACCATGTCTTGGGTTAGGGGTCGAAAAAACCCTGGCTGTATTTTATTCAAACATAATAAAACAGATTAAAAAATTTATATTTACAGGATTTACCGTACACGGAACATCAGTACACCAGAAATTCGTATACATTAATATGCACATCCTTGCTGCTGGCTAGCCTTAACATGTTATCTAATACAAAGCCATTCCTGACATAAATTAAATGATATACATTATTGCTTTTCTGCGTATCCCAAAGTGAGCCTACGAGCAAGGTCATGACTGGTCCAACAACGTGCTAGGTCCCATGCTCCTACCGGAGTGACTTTGTGCAGGAGGCCCTGCTTCCCAGAAGGTTTTCTCCCGCGGGCACCCCCTATGACCTCAATATTATCTACAAGGGGCTGTGCTGCTATGCCAGCCTTTTGCGCCCATGCGCTTGTGCGGGGGTTGGCCTAAAAGCCTACCAGAAGCGGAACTTCCCCTCCCCCGCACATTCCAACCTACTGGCTGTAACCGCCGATGGGATTCAATGAGAGGCCGCTGTACCCCCCCCTCCCCCCCCCCCCCGGGCGTCCCCATTGGCCTCCTAAGGACCGAGAAAAATGCCCACCAATCATGACCTTACCGCAGACCAAGGATACTTCACATAAAATACAACAAAGACGCCGCTCTGCAAGGAAACTTTTTTACACGACAATACTTACAAATAGATTGGAGAGAAACAATTCGGACATGAATCTGCAAAGAAAAAGCACAAGAAACAACATTGCACACGTCTATAGGACCCGGACCCCCCAGGTTGACCCCGTTCCTGCCCCCCACGGAACCCACAAATCAAGACTTAATTAGCAGAGTTGTGGGTAAAAAGAGGCCATGTTTAATCCAAACAAACACACATAAACATGAGAATATCTATCTAATCAAAGTTCACATTTCCTGAGATGCATATTTGTCAATTTACATTTTACGTTTGATCCTAGTATCATAAACCATCAGCAAGAAATGACAGATTTAATTTATTTTAAAACAAATCTCTATCGCTCCAGCAATAAGGGGCTCTCTGGCTCGCGTACCCCAACTGAGAACCACACATGGCGCAACCCACCTGCATCCTTGAGAGGTGAGCTCCTGCCATCTGGTCTTTCTCCGCAACCCTAGGGACCCACCCCTAGACCATCAAGGCTGTCCAAGGAGGGCTTGTATGGTATAACCAGGGGCCACAGCCCCTTGCCCTAGTTTTTAACCTGGCACCCTGGCCCCCAGACGGTGAACCCATTCTCTCTGGGGTGAGCTTACTGTCTCTCCACCTCAGTTTTGGCCTAGGGAGTATTGAGGAGGACTTCCGTTAACAATGTAAGTCCATTTCTGTGGCCTCCTTACAGCCACACACAGTTTGATTTCCTACATCCTTCCAAACTCTAAATCTAAGGGAGAAGTGTGTGGGAGATTGAGACGGAGTCCACCGTGACCGGGGCCGGCGTTGAAGAAAGAGGGGATGAGGGCCCGGGCCAGGTGCCCAAAATAGGCCTCCATCAACTCTCGCCCCACCCATCGCCGGTCCTGGCAGGAAGTGACATCACATCGTGCCCCGGAAGTACTTCCCTCCTCACCGCTGCCAATCCGATGAGACTGGAGTCAAGAGGGTGTGGCTGGGATCCCGGGGGGCCAGATCCTAATGGCGCGCATTCCTAAAGTCCGCACTTTTCCATTCTGCTGCCTCAGGGAATGGTGGGTGGAGGAAAAGAGAAAAAGAAAAGCTTTGTCCCGATGGACAAACTGCCTTGCGTGGGGGTACTTCTGTGGAGTGGCGAAGGAAAAGACTGTCTCGCTGCTCCACATCCCTTGTTAAACCCCCCCCCCCTCCTAGGAAAACCAGCCGAATCCGGCATCCGGACTTCCCTGCCTCCCCTTACACCCCGGAAGTACTTGAGTCCTTCCAGGGTCGAATTCAAATAAGCCTATCAGGGCGAGAGGTGGGGAGGGCGTCGGCCACGACACACAACCGCCATAGGTACAGCATGCCTGAGTCCCGTTGACTCTTTGGCAGACGCCTGCCTGGTAAAAGTGCATAGAGGAGCAGTGCTTCGGCAGGATGAACGTGCATAATCTGAGCTCAAGCATGGCACAGTTAAGTGTCAAACAAGCTTTGGCATAGCCAATAGGTCTCGCTTTGGGACCTTATAAGTGTTTAACTATGCAACAGTTACTGTTGTTGCACCAAGGATATAACTAAATACTTATAAGGTCCCAAAAGTGAGACGTATTGGCTATGCCAAACATATCAAATATCCAAATATATTTATAAAGGATTGACCCAGCAGGTCAGACACACCCAGGGGGCGTACTGAAGTGCAGACATTTTTAGGGGGCTATGCACATGTGAACAGGACTAATGACATCTCTCACAGTGCAAGTAAGCCAATGGCAGAAGTTGGCTGACTTACTGCACAAACTGTATACTGCACGGGACAAAAACAAAATGTGATTAACACTTGAACGGCGAATGGAGGAAGCGGGCTGACTGGAATCCTCTGTGTGCAAGTGTATAAGTATACTTTTTTATATTTTTTGTTGTGGAAAACTTGAAACAGCCAAATGTCTGTAGCAGAGACTTAAAACATAAGCAGCTATCTTGTAATCAAATACATGGTTGTGCGTGATACATGTAAGTTACCTGAGAGTACAGCTGTTAAACGACGATAAAGCTTGAATGGTACGCTTTCTTACATAAAATGCCTCACTGGCTTAGTTTAGCACCACATGTTCCTTTTGCACAAACGCGGTTTTGAAAATAACGCCTTGACGTCAGATCCCCAAATTAATGTTTGCTGCTCACCCACTGTGGCAGTATGTCACTGGTGAAAGGAACATGGATTAATAATCAAGTATGCAAGCGATCTAACATAACAAAGGTTTCCAGAACTAACAGAAAGGAACTGCGAAGGGGATTAAAACAAACCCCTTGCTCAATAAAGTGAAAAAACAGGGGGGTGGGGGGCAGTGAATTCCCCTAGGTTATTTGAGAAAGAAAAAGGGTCCAAATTAGTGATAATACAAACTCCTACTCTGAGAGTGGATAAAAACATATGCAGTTTGTTAGGGAAAAAAAACAAGGAGCTGGGAAACAAGCATTGGCCGTGCGACAATGAAAGTGGCACAGCCGCGCGGCCGCGAAAGTGATCGAGATCAAGCGAGGCGAGCAATGCTCTTAATGAGCATGACGAGGAAAGCAATATGCCGCCTCTGCGCGTAGGCGCGCGCCTGCCCATAACCGAAAGCTCTCGGCCATAGTGGTAGCATTTTCTGATGCCCTCACTAAAAGTCTCTGCGGCGCATGCGCTGGCTCAGGCGAGACCTTAAAAGGATTGTAGACATCTGTCCCTGTTAAATGTACGTAAAAAGAGCAGCTGCATTGCTCAGTTAAAGGTGCATACAGAAAACAGTGCTTCAGCAGGGTAAACATGCATAAGGAGAGTAGAAACATGACTCATTACATGTGCTTTAGGAAAGCAGAGGTATGTTCAGTTTAAAGTGCTAAAGGACAGCAGAGGCGAAAATCGATCCAATGTTTATAAGGTTTGAAGTGCTACAACAGGGTAAAAAATTGCAAAGGAGAGCAAAGACATAACTTGGATAAATGTGCATAAGGAGTGCAGAGACATGACCTGGTTAAATGTTCCTAAGGAGAGCAGGCATGTGTCACTGTGAACCAAGCAAAAGGAGAGCATAGACATGGCTTGGTTAAATGTGCATAAGAAGAGCAGAGTAATAACCTGGTTTAAAGTGCATAAGTAGAGCAGGCACATAACTTGGTTAAACTTGCATAAGGAGAGCAGGGATATGACTTAGTTAAAAGTGCAGAAGGAGAGCAGGGACATGACTTGGTTAAAAGTGCCTAAGGCGAGCAGAGACATGACTTGGTTAAATGTGCATAAGGAGAGCAGATACATAATTTTGTGAAATGTGCAAAAGGAGAGCAGGGACATGACTTGGTTAAAGATGCCTAAGGAGAGTACAGACATGACTTGGTTAAACGTGCATAAGGAGAGCAGGGACATGACTTCGTTTAACGCGCATAAGGAGAGCAGGGACATGACTTGGTTAGAAGTGCCTAAGGAGAGCAGGGACATGACCTGGTTAAAAGGGCCTAAGGAGAGCAGGCACGTGTCACTGTTAACTAAGCAAAAGGAGAGCAGAGACATGGCTTGGTTAAATGTGCATAAGGAGAGCAGAGAAATGGCTTGGTTAAATGTGCATAAGGAGAGAAGAGAAACAACCTGATTTAAAGTGCATAAGGAGAACCGATACATAACTTTGTTAAACATGCATAAGGAGAGCAGAGACATGACTTGGTAAAAGTGCCTAAGGCGAGCAGATACATGACCTGGTTAAATGTGCATTATGAGAGCAGAGACATGACTTGGTTAAATGTGCATAATGAGAGCAGATACATAATTTGGTTACATGTGCAAAAGGAGAGCAGAGACATGGCTTGGTTAACGGTGCCTAAGGAGAAAAGGGATATGACTTGGTTAAAAGTGCATAAGGAAAGCTGGCACATGTTACTGTTAAATGTACAAAAGGAAAGCAAATGCTTGTGTCAGTTAAATGTGCAAAAGGAGAGAAGAGGTGTCCTCTGTTAATTGTGCATAAGGAGAGCAACACAACAGATGGGTGAACATTTGCATAAAGAGGGTAATCTTGCGCAGCAGTAGTAGCTGGGACACTCGGTCTCCCCTGCTATCGCAACTCACTGGCCTGAGCCAAGGTGGATGTCATGGGGGCCGGAAGTGCTCGCGAGTCATGGGACACAGATAACAAGTTGCAGCCGCAAATAGCTGCACTTCCTGGTTGTGGTGTTGCGATGGTGAGGGCGTATTTAGAGGGAAGGACCCGTGGGCAGCGCCCTGAAAAGTGCATATACATAGCGCTGGTATAGCCTAGTGAAATGTGCATAAAGCAGAACAATGAGTTGCTGAAAATGTTGCATTCTCGCTGAAAAAAAGCCAACAGCGGAATGTTACAGACCTTCACTCTATGAAAATGTGCATAAAGTGAACATGGGTATACTTCTGTTAAACTTCCCTAACGAGACCACTACTTTAGCTCTGTGATTTGTGCATAAATAAAGAAGTGCAATGGCTTGAAGGAAAGGCACATAAAGAAAACAGAGAGCTACAATTTGCTAAAAAAAATGCATAAGGAGAGAGGTGATTGAATTAGCTGTCATTCATAAAAAAAACAGTGTCATGTTCAGGTGGCATTTGCATAAGAGGAGTAGAGCTATAGAACGGTGGCAAGTGCATAAGGTGAGCAATGCAAAAAAGCATTGATATGTGTATTTGGAAGGTAATGCTATAGAGCACTGGCATGTGCATAAGCAATGCCATTCTACAGTTAATTGGTGTGTGCATGAGGCGAGTAAATTAATAAAACATTAGCATGTCAGGAAGGAAGGAAGTTCTACGGTTAGCTACATATGTGTAATGCCAGCAATACTATTATTCACTGGCATGTGCACTAGGAGTGCAGTGCTACAGTTTGCTAGTATGTGCATAATGCGATCAGTTCTAAAGATTAAATATTCAATGCAGTTCTGCAGTTCCCTGGCATGTGCACAAGATGAGCAGTGCTAGAATTCAGCTGTATGTGCATAAAGACTGCAGTGGTACAGTTCACTGGCATGTGCATAATGCGAGCAATGCTAGATCCACGTGCATATGGACAAGGACTGCAGTGCTCCAATTTGCTGGTGTGTGCACTTGATATGTTAAAGAGCTCGTTGAAATGTGCATAATGAGTGAAATGCTACAGTTTTCTGGCCTTGACATAATACAAGCCATGCTAGACTTTAAGTGATAAATGCGCTTCTAGTGTTTGCTGGCATGTGCATAATGCAAGCAAAGCTAAAGGTTAACTGACGAATGCACTTCTACTGGTTGCAGGCGTGTGAATAAAGCGAGATTTGCTGCAGTTTAAATGATGAAGGCGCTTCTACAGTTTGCTGGCATGTGCATAAAGCAAGCAATGCTATACTTTAAGTGATAAATGTGCTTCTGGCGTTTGCTGGCATGTGCATAATGCAAGCAAATCTAAAGGTTAAATGACGAATGTGCTTCCACTGGTTGCAGGCATGTGAATAAAGCGAGCAATGCTGCAGTTTAATTGATGAATTCAGTGCTACAGTTTGCGGGCATGTGCATAAGGCGAGCAATTCTAGAGTTTAAATTATTAATGCAGTGCTACAGTTTGCTGGTATGTGCAGAATGCAAGCAATGCTGGAGTTTATTTGATGAATGCAGTACTACAGATTGCTGCCATGTGTATAATGCAAAGTATGCCAGAGTTTAAATGATTAATGCAGTCTTACAGTTCACGGGCATATGCATAAGACGAGCATGCTAGAGTTTAAATGATGAATGCAGTGCTACAGTTTGCTGGCATGTGCATTATGCAAGAAATGCTACAGTTTAAATGATTAATGCAGTGCTACAGTTTGCTGGCGTGTTCATATTGCAAGCACTGCTAGAGTTTAAATGATGCATGTGCTTCTACAGTTTGCTGGCATGTTCATATTGCAAGCATTGCTAGAGTTTAAATGATGCATGTGCTTCTACAGTTTGCTGGCATGTGCATAAGGCAAGCAATGCTAGAGTTTAAATGATGAATGCAGTGCTACAGTTTGCTGGCACGTGCATAATGCAAGCAATGCTAGAGTTTAGCTCATGACTGCTTTTCTACAGTTTGCTGGCATGTGCATAATGTAAGCAATGATAGAGTTTAAAAGACGAATGATTTTCTACAGTTTGCTGGTATGGGCATAATACAAGCAATGTTAGAGTTTAAATGACCAATGCAGTGCTACAGTTTGCTGGTTTGTGCATAATGCAAGCAATGCTAGAGTTTAAATGATGCATGTGCTTCTACAGTTTGCTGGCATGTGCATAATGCAAGCAATGCTAGAGTTTAAATGATGCATGTGCTTCTACAGTTTGCTGGCATGTGCATAAGGCAAGCAATGCTAGAGTTTAAATGCTGAATGCAGTGCTACAGTTTGCTGGCATGTGCATAATGCAAGCAATGCTAGAGTTTAGCTCATGACTGCTTTTCTACAATTTGCAGGCATGTGCATAATGTAAGCAATGATAGAGTTTAAAAGACGAATGATTTTGTACAGTTTGCTGGTATGGGCATAATATAAGCAATGTTAGAGTTTAAATGACCAATGCAGTGCTACAGTTTGCTGGCATGTGCATAAGGCAAGCAATGCTAGAGTTTAAATGATGCATGTGCTTATACAGTTTGCTGGCAGGTGCATAAGGCAAGCAATGCTAGAGTTTAAATGATGCATGTGCTTCTACAGTTTGCTGGTATGTGCATAAGGCAAGCAATGCTAGAGTTTAAATGATGCATGTGCTTCTACAGTTTGCTGGCATGTGCATAAGGCAAGCAATGCTAGAGTTTAAATGCTGAATGCAGTGCTACAGTTTGCTGGCATGTGCATAATGCAAGCAATGCTAGAGTTTAGCTCATGACTGCTTTTCTACAATTTGCTGGCATGTGCATAATGTAAGCAATGATAGAGTTTAAAAGACGAATGATTTTGTACAGTTTGCTGGCATGTGCATAATGCAAGCAATGCTAGAGTTTAAATGATGCATGTGCTTCTACAGTTTGCTGGCATGTGCATAAGGCAAGCAATGCTAGAGTTTAAATGCTGAATGCAGTGCTACAGTTTGCTGGCATGTGCATAATGCAAGCAATGCTAGAGTTTAGCTCATGACTGCTTTTCTACAATTTGCTGGCATGTGCATAATGTAAGCAATGATAGAGTTTAAAAGACGATTGATTTTGTTCAGTTTGCTGGTATGGGCATAATATAAGCAATGTTAGAGTTTAAATGACCAATGCAGTGCTACAGTTTGCTGGCATGTGCATAAGGCAAGCAATGCTAGAGTTTAAATGATGCATGTGCTTATACAGTTTGCTGGCAGGTGCATAAGGCAAGCAATGCTAGAGTTTAAATGATGCATGTGCTTCTACAGTTTGCTGGTATGTGCATAAGGCAAGCAATGCTAGAGTTTAAATGATGCATGTGCTTCTACAGTTTGCTGGCATGTGCATAAGGCAAGCAATGCTAGAGTTTAAATGCTGAATGCAGTGCTACAGTTTGCTGGCATGTGCATAATGCAAGCAATGCTAGAGTTTAGCTCATGACTGCTTTTCTACAGTTTGCTGGCATGTGCATAAGGCAAGCAATGCTAGAGTTTAAATGATGAATGCAGTGCTACAGTTTGCTGGCATGTGCATAAGGCAAGCAATGCTAAAGTTTAAATGATGCATGTGCTTCTACAGTTTGCTGGCATGTGCATAAGGCAAGCAATGCTAGAGTTTAAATGATGAATGCAGTGCTACAGTTTGCTGGCATGCGCATAATGCAAGCAATGCTGGAGTTTAACTGCTGAATGCTTTTCTACAGTTTGCTGGTTCGTACATAAGCCCAGCAATGCTATATTTCACTACCAAGTGCAGAAGAAGTGTGTTGCTGTGGTTCTCTGGAATGTGCATGTGGTCCCCAGAGCTATGTTCGCTGGGAAATGTCTTCTCGAAAGACTGCTGGGGAATGCTGAGGGTGACTGCTGGGAAAATGTCCGCCTTGGCCTCCGTGGCACAGAGTGGACGGGATTATTAAACATTTAATGCCTGTGGCCCTGGCTTTTGTGAGGAAATTCTGTGTGACCACAAAATGTGCTGTCCTTGCAGGATGCCTTCACACCCATCGCACGTGTGACCCTTGTTCCTGCAGAAAAAATAGGCTACATTCCCATATTAAAAGTGACGCACCGGTGGCGCAAGGGGCTTTGTAAATAAGCTGTATTGTTTTTCCAACATGTACATGCCTTCTGCTCCTGCATAGTGCCAGCCAAATGTATGTGTTGTTCTTCGCTCCTGCAGATAACAGCCCTCTCAAACCGAGGTGCGGCACACGGAGAGTGAATGGATGTTATTCCAGCAGCGCGGCCTGCCATGCCTGTGCTGGTGGCTGGTGCTGCCGAAAAACAGGCAGGGTTTCAGTCCTGTGATCAAACAGGGCACTGAGGGCACGGGTTTTGTTGTAGGAAAATATTGCACACTAAAGGAGTATTTGCTTCTGTACCAGCCTATGAAGAGTGTCATGCGTGCAGATAGTTAATAGTGTCACGCGTGCAGTTAGTGAAGAGTCTCACGCGTACAGTTAAAGAAGAGTCTCACGCCTGCAGTAAGTGAAGAGTGTCACACTGCACGTGTGACACTATTCACTTACTACAGGCGTTAGTGAAGAGTCTCACGCGTGCAGTCAGTGAAGTCTATCACGTGGGCATTCAGTGAAGTGTCACGCATGCATTCAATGAAGTGTCACGCGTGCAGTCAGTGGAGTATCTCCCGTGCAGTCAGTAAAGAGTTTCACCCATGCGGTCCGTGAAGAGAGTCACCCGGGCAGTGAGGAAACAGTGTCACGAGCGCAGGCAGTGAAGTGGCACGAGTGCAGGCAGTGGAGGGTGACACGCGTGTAGACATTGAAGAGTGTCACCCCTGCTGTCAGTGAAGAGTGTCAAGCGTGCAGTCAGTAAACAGTCTTACCCGTGCAGGCAGTGAAGAGTGACGCGTCAGACAGTGAAGAGTGGCACGCTAGTAGTCAGTGAAGAGTGTCACGCGTGCAGGGCTGCAGGCAGTGAAGAGTGGCACACGTGTACTCATTGATAAGGGCCACTCGTACAGGCAGTGAAGTGCGTCACACGCGCAGTTAGTGAAGAGTGTCAAGCGTGCAGTCAGTAAACAGTGTTACCCGTGCAGGCAGTGAAGAGTGACGCGTCAGACAGTGAAGAGTGTCACGCGTGCAGGCAGTGGAGTGTGGCACACGTGCAGGCAGTGAACAGTGTCACGCGTGCAGTTAGCACGAGACTGGGTGCCACAATGTTGCCAGTTCTCTGAATCTGCATTTCAAGGACGGAAGAAGTGTTTTGCGTGAAAAAGTGAAGGGGCGCGCGTGACATGTTATAATTCAATATAAACAAACCAGCCTGGAAACTGACCTTTTAGCACATGCTGGGAGGCTGGCATTAGCAGTCAGTGAACGTCACAACAACCCCCCCTCCCCCCCCCCCCCCACACACACACACACAAACACACGCGCACGCACGCACTTCTCTTGTACTGGTGACAGTGAGCCCCGGATGTCACACCTCCTCAGCCTGCCTTCTTTGAGGTGTGCACATAAGCTTTTGGAAAAGTCTCCCAATCATGTTTTTTTAGGGGGTGGGGGGGGGGGGGTATTGGACACCCGCCATAAGCCTGCCTGAAACAGTCTTCGTCGGTGCACTGGGCGCCGCCGTGCACGCCTCGCCTCGGTCAGGAGACGCACATCCCTTGATTAAAGTGACGTATGGATTTTCACAGACACGGGACAGAAAGGCAAAAAAGTGCAGCGGGCATTTTAAGCAGATCCGAGGAGTATTGCAAACCCGGGGCAATAAAGCTGACAGCTTTGACAGTATCGACAGCATTAATAATATGCGTCTGAAGGCAGCGCGCGGACAGTTCCCCGATGGAGGCAATAAAAAGCGCGCCGCCGATATTTCAAATAATCGACGTTGCTGCTTCATGCATCATTTTTTATACCTCCCGATCGACCCAGTCCTCCAGGGCCGGCGTCATTTCAAAGCAAAAAGGAAAAAAAATATCCGCCATCATTTAAGCTATTGTCAATAACGACTTAAAAACGTTTTTCCAATGGTTTTTAATTAATTGCAGTAAAAGGAGCAGAGACGTTAACATTTCTGGCGCACATAAAAGATTGGCAGAAGGAGTCCGATGGCGGCCTTGAGACCATGAGGAAATATATTAAACGAGGATGCAAGTGGAAAAAAATAATAATCTGAGAGCAGAGCCGGAGAAATACAGATGCCCTCCGCTGGGTTCTTGGTTGTGAATCCTGCATTCAATGTCTGTAGTGAAAACGGCACCAGGAGACCTGAAATCAACACAGACAGAAAGGTTAATCTTTTTAAAAGTGCAACAGTTTCTTAGAAGAAAAGCTGGGGCCCTGTTTTGAAATGTAAAAAAAAAAATCACATTGCCTGCTAGAAATTGGTCATCTAACATCTGCCGTACAAGACACAAATACATATTTTTTGCACACATTGTTAAAATAAATTACATTATAACTTTGAGATAAATATGCTCTCCATTTGATTTGGAAGAACAAAGCGCTACGAAGCCTCGACAAGATTAGGAAACCTAAAATAAATGCTGAAATGCAATACCACGGGTAATTTCTTATGAGTTTTTGAGGTGTGTTTTGATAGACAGACAGACAGACAGACAGACAAGACAGACAGACAGACAGACAGACAGACAGACAGACAGATAGACAGATAGACAGATAGACAGATAGATAGATAGATAGATAGATAGATAGATAGATAGATAGATAGATAGATAGATAGATAGATAGATAGATAGATAGATAGATAGATAGATATATAGATAGATAGATAGATAGATAGATAGATAGATAGATAGATAGATAGATAGATAGATAAAGTGGTGCTTGCCACTGGCTAAAAACTGCAGAATCTTTTTTAAACAATCACCCCTACCCCCCCCCCCCCCCCTTAACATAGCGATTGGATTGGGAAGGGGTCTCTGATTTCAAAAGTGAGGTCAGCGGCGGCAAAAGTCGTCTTTTCATAATGAAAGGTGCACCGTGAGTGTGCGTAGATTTACAGGTCTGTAACCATTCCCAGCAGAAAAGGCGTATTTTATGACACAAAAAAAAAATCTGTTCCAGGCTGGAAATGTGGCCTCTCAGAAAGCACATTCTGATAGAGATTCTCACGAAAGACTGTAAATAAAAAAAAATAGGGACGACCTTAGAAGAGACAGTAAAATCTAACAATAAGACATAAACCCGCGGCGGCCCTCTGATACAAAGTTTAGTTGAGTTACTTCAGGAAATAAATCGTCACTTTTAAAAGAGGCCGACGGGCAGGGCACGCTGCACGCTGTAATTAATCAATTCTTGCTGTTTATAGTTTTATTTTTGGTGATTTCTGTGGGGGACAGGCAGGTACGTTAACAAGAGTTTCCCTGCTCAATTAGACCAGGTTACTCCCCTATTGCTGCCGGGGTCACGCAGAGGTCACCCTGGTGTGCTGTTGTTAGCTCTCCAAGACGGGGAAGGGGGTGCTTAATCCTCAGCGTCAAGAACTAGATTGAGCAAATGTAAAAAAATATGTTTTAAAAGATAAAAAATGCAGGTTGTTGATTTCAGCGGAAAGTGCAATAAATAAACGTCCGAGTTCGCGAGAAAGCACGGCAGGGGCAAAGGAAACGTAGATGTTTCCGAACAAACACACAGTCGATAATGTGGCATACGGTAAAATAAAAATGTATAAAGGTGTTTTTTTATTTCAGCATTTATTTTCTGAAATTCTGCAAAAACTCCTGGCCACAGCACTCGAGAAGGATCTGAGTTTGGGGTAGGGTTTTAAAAACATTTGTAGTTTTGCGTGCTCCGACATTAGTATTTGTAAGGGGATGAGAGTTTTTTAGGTGCTGATGTTTGTAAATCAGCAGCACATTTACGTCCTCGATAAAGGGGATGCGTAAAATAAAACGCACTCACTGCTGCTTCGCAGAGCTTTACTCATCCCTCAACATGTAAGTAAATACTCATTAAAACATAAAGTCGCACACACGTTGTGGAGTCTAGATAAGTTTTTACCTGTGCGTTTTCTGTGTGTGCGAGCAAGTGTGGTACAGTCTGTGTTTTTGTCTGTGTTTTGTGTTTGCGCGTGTGCTTCTTTCTGTGCTTGTGTTTTTATGCGTGCTTGTCTGTGCATATATACGCCTGTGTGTGTGATACTTTCTCTGTATGTGTGCTTCTGTGTGTGTTTCTGTCTGTGTGATTAACTGTATGTGCGTAATCGTGATTTTGTGTTTTTTTGTGTGTGCAGTTTTTGTGTTTCAGTGTGTGTGTACAAGCTTCTGTATTACAATTTACAATGTGTGTTTTTGTCTGTGTGCGCGTAGGTGTGTGTACTTCTATGTGTGCCTGTGTTTCTGTGAGTGTGTATAGGTACTTCTGTGTGTGATTCTCTGTATGTGTGCATCTGTGTATGTACGTGATTGTGATTATGTGGGTTTGTGTTTCTGTGTGAGATTCTATGTGTATGTTTTAGTGTGTCCGATTCCGTGTGTGTGTGTTTCAACGCATCCTCAACGGTTTGTAAGCCAGTGGTCGAAGTGGGGACAAAAAAGTAGGGGAACTGTGGGCGGGCACTCAGGGGGCGGGAATAAGCAGAGGATTGGATTAGTGGGCGGAGTCGGAGGTGTGGCTAAAAATAGCAAAACATACCAATTTTTAGTGCATTTGACATTTCACTGACCAGTTACAGCTTATAACGTTATTTAATTCATACAATCGATACACATGTTTATTTGAGGTTTAATATATAAGTTGTATATATTTAATTAATTTACAATGTGGGACATGTTTCCAATCAAAGAATATTCCAAATACGCTTATAAGTGGAATCATAAGCCATTTGTCTCCGAGCCATGCAGTTTATTTCATTGGCACTTCTCCTCCCTTTTTCTAACTATTTCTGAACATAAAATTCAGGTTTAAATTCTATGACAGGAGGCCCCACGATGTTTATGAACATCATAGAAGACAGACGATTTATTGATATTCTGTTCCGCAGTGGTGTGAGCACATCATTCATTACACTAAAGGCCCGGTACTAGTGAGGTGAAACCTTTGCCCAGTGTTAACATGTGAAAATGACAAAACATTGAAGTAATACTATCACAAAAAAGTGGCACATTATGGTGCTTAATTTGGCTTTACTTTTCGCATAATTTAGTCAAGTCTGATGCATCAGTTGGTCCTCTCTTGCCGCATAATTCCAGTGGCCCTGCACACAACATAACTTCCTTCCTACATTCAACAGTGGGCTGCTGCAGACAACTCAGCTAATATAGAATAACATAAAAAAGCTAACATATATAACAAGTATCACTCTCACGTCTTTTGACAAACTATCACCATCGGGAAGAAATAACAAAATATTCAAAGACTTACTACAATTGTAAGCAAATCTTATGCCACAATTTACCTCAGCGAGGTACTTGTGGAATTTCAAAGGCCTTACTTTTGTTATATTCAATATACAATCCATTTTCCCTTTCACTCTGGGGAATCCCCTTCTAAGCTTTTCCTTGTGTACATGATGCAAGCAAATTTTGGTTCAGGAGAGAAACAACAATCAATGCACACCTGTTGATTGGGAATAGCAAGAGACTCTGGAATAAATGGGGTTCTGAAGCCACGTAATTCTCTACATAAGCAGGTATAAACAAAACACGTGCCGCATAATCCATCATCTGCTGCATAATGTGCTTATTCCAACAGCCAGAGAGATGCATCTTGCTCAAATGTTCAAAGGTTACTTAAAAACCGAATAGCACCAGGCATCGTGCGGTTCAAAGGCAGACCCTTTGCAACAGTGTTCAGGTGCTACACCAACACTACTGAAAAATGGCTTATGTGAGTGCTGAAAAGACAAGACACTGTAAAAAATACTGCAGCAGATGGCCCCAAAGAATGCTGCGTAAAATGCCTTTTCTTCGTGGATAGTTTACTCAATGCTGCCACATAATTTGGAACTGGATTACTGCATAATTCCAGTGCGCTATATTGAAGAAACCTCTACCTTGCTAAATGTACACAATATTTTTTTAACTATACTGTTAAGGGAGTAATTGAACTATGTTTATGCTTTTTGACACGCTTTTTGCTGATGCTGTTCAGCAATGGAAAAAATATTATTTGCCAATGCTGCGAGCGCCATAAAAAAAAATGACCACAGATGCACGCAGGCCCTCCAGAAAGGAAAAATGCTAAATTAATGCAAGCATTCAATGATTGGCAAAGCCGATAGGCATCACCTATGACATCTAGCAGCTTTGTCAATGTTTCGCACCTATGTTGTAAAGCAGTGTGTTTGGACAAAGACACTGGCGGGGGAGGAATTCTTTTTATAAAGGAATATGACGTTCCCAGCGCTGGCTGTGTATCATAACGCTTTTTTGTTTGCACCAACGAAGCAATACAAAGGGACGCTGAGCAGCAACACGGAGGAAAAGCAGTAACATGGAGGGAAGGAGAGAGGTCAGGACTGGTGGACAACCCAGGATAGTGAAGGATTGTGAGGTGTGAATCACGGGCTCACAGCAGCCGCAGGGCCATCAGAGTAGCCGTTTTCGCACCATGCTACACTGATGGCCCTTTCAGTCTCACTTGGCAGGCCCATTAGACCCAGCGGGGAAGGGGAGGAGGTCGTGCATACTGAAGAGGCCTTCTGGATATTCACGTTGCACCACTCATGCGGGAAAAAAGGTGTACTTTTTAAAGTTTGTGAATTTTACAGTCCCCGGTACGCTCTTTCAAAAGTAGGAAGTAGGGGAACGGACTAACATAATTTTAAGAAGTAAGGGCACGCCGTGCCCTTCCGTCCCCGCCCACTTCTAACGCTGTTGTAAGCGCCACATGAATACAATTTGTGTTATTATGTGTGCTTGATTCCGAATGTGTGCGTTTCTGTGTGTGCTTGTCTGTGTGTGAGGTTCTGTGTGCTTCTGTTTGTGGCTTCCGTGCGCGTGCATTTCTGGATGTGTGCGCGCGCACGTGCAGATGACTGGGGCAGATACTCGGGGCAGGAGAGATTGTATCACCCCTGTTTCTACACAGATGACCAGTGTCCCTTTCAGCAGCGCCATTAGCCCGCGTGCTTATCTAGCCGGCGTGTGTCCGGATAGATAGCCACTGATTGGCTGCGGGCTGATTGTCATTGTTTTTTTTAAATACGGAAGTCACACTCTCAGGTGCCCCAAAAGGTCCCATTGGTGGGTGTGCCTTTGGCCCGGGTTGGTCATTGAGTCTAGGAAACATTTTGAGGACAAGTAGGTGGTTATGAATGTCAGGGGTGTAAAATGGCATTGCACCCTCATCCTCTTAGGACCCTCCCTCCCCCATACCTCTCCCTTCTCTAATATGGGAGTCTGCCTCTATATTAGAGTGTGTAAAACTACATCTCTTCATGTTACTCCCTGTGCCCCAGAGGGTGTAAATGCAGGGTGTGTAAAATGGCACCTCTTCATGTTGCTCTCTGTGCCCCAGGACCCCCCCAGCCCCCCATGATGACATCTGCCCTCCCCCCGTCCCCCCTTGCAGGGAGAGGGTGTAAATGCAGGGTGTGTAAAATGGCACCTCTTCATGTTGCTCTCTTTGCCACATGACGTGCCCCCCCCCCCTTTGCAGGGAGAGGGTGTAAGTGCAGAGGGTGGTAGCTCAGCCTTGGTGTTGGAGGTCCATGCCGTCAGGGGACACCCCCTGCTCATCCTTGTATTGTTTTTCCAGAAACCGCCCCCCCCCCCCTGCACAGCTGGACATCTGCCCCTCTGACAGGAGAGCCTCCCCGCAAAGCTGGACATCTGCCCCTCTGACAGCGAGAGCCCCCTGCACAGCTGGACATCTGCCCCTCTGACAGCGAGAGCCCCCACCTGCACAGCTGGATATCTGCCCCTCTGAGCCCCCACCTGCACAGCTGGATATCTGCCCCTCTGGCAGTGAGAGCCCCCTGCACAGCTGGACATCTGCCCCTCTGACAGGAGAGCCTCCCCACACAGCTGGACATCTGCCCTCTGACAGCGAGAGCCCCCCCCTGCACAGCTGGACATCTGCCCCTCTGACAGCGAGAGCCCCCACCTGCACAGCTGGATATCTGCCCCTCTGACAGTGAGAGCCCCCCTGCACAGCTGGACATCTGCCCCTCTGGCATCGAGAGCCCCCCCTGCACAGCTGGACATCTGTCCCTCTGACAGCGACAGCCCCCCCTGCATAGCTGGACATCTGCCCCTCTGACAGGAGAGCCCTCACCCCTGGATGACCCTGAATGTGACACCCCAAGATGACGGTGTGCCGCTAGGGACACTGCAGAGACACCCGAGCAGTGCAGAGTCCACGTCACTGCACACAGACCCACCAGGGCACTGCACACAGACCCACCAGGGCACTGCACACAGACCCACCGGGGCACTGCACACAGACCCACCGGGGCACTGCACGCAGACCCACCGGGGCACTGCACGCAGATCCGCCAGGGCACTGCACACAGACCTGCCAGAGCACTGCATACAGACACGCCAGGGCACTGCACACCACACGCCAGGGCCCTGCACACAGACACGCCAGGGCAGTGCACACAGACCCACCAGGGCACTGCACACAGACCCACCGGGGCACTGCACACAGACCCAGCAGGGCACTGCACACAGACCCACCGGGGCACTGCACGCAGACCCACCGGGGCACTGCACGCAGATCCGCCAGGGCACTGCACACAGACCTGCCAGAGCACTGCATACAGACACGCCAGGGCACTGCACACCACACGCCAGGGCCCTGCACACAGACACGCCAGGGCAGTGCACACAGACCCACCGGGGCACTGCACACAGACCCACCGGGGCACTGTACACACACACGCCAGGGCACTGCACACAGATCTTCCAGGGCACTGCACACAGACCTGCCAGAGCACTGCACACAGACACGCCAGGGTACTGCACACAGACACGCCAGGGCACTGCACACATACCCGCCGGGGCACTGCACACAGACCCACTGAGGCACTGCACACATACCCATCGGGCACTGCACACAGACCCACCAGGGCACACCACACAGACCCACCAGGGCACTGCACACAGAACCACCAGAGCACTTCACACAGACCCACCAGGGCACTGCACACAGACCCACCAAGGCACTGCACACAGAGCCACGAGGGCACTGCACACAGATCCTCCAGAGCACTGCACACAGACCCACCAGGGCACTGCAAACAGACCCTCCGGGGCACTGCACACAGACCCACCAGGGCACTGCACACAGACCCACCGGGGCATTGCACAGAGACCCACCAGGGCACAACACATAGACCCACCAGAACACTGCACACAAACCCACCAGGGCACTGCACACAGACCGACCAGGGCACTGCACACAGACCCACCGGGGCATTGCACACAGATCCGCCAGAGCACTGCACACAGACCCACCAGAGCACTACACACCGACCGCCCGGGCACTGCACACAGACCCACCAGAGCACTGCAAACCGACACACCAGAGCACTGCACACAGACCCACCAGAGCACTTCACACAGATCTGCCAGAGCACTGCACACAGACCTGCCAGAGCACTGCATACAGACACGGCATGGCACTGCACACAGACATGCCAGGGCACTGCACACAGACACGCCAGGGCACTGGACACAGACCCACCAGGGCACTGCACACAGATCCGCCAGAGCACTGCACACACACATGCCAGGGCACTGCACACAGACCCACCAGGCCACTGGACACAGACCCACCGGGGCACTGCACACATACTCACCGGGGCACTGGACACAGACCCACCGGAGCATTGCACACAGATCCGCCAGAGCACTGCACACAGACACACCAGGGCACTGCACACAGACCCACCAGGGCACTGCACACAGATCCGCCAGAGCACTGCACACACACATGCCAGGGCACTGCACACAGATCCACCGGGGCACTGCACACAGACACACCAGGGCACTGCACACAGATCCGCCAGGTCACTGCACACAGACCCGCCAGAGCAATGAACACAGACACACCAGGGCACTGCACACAGATCCACTAGAGCCATGCACACAGACCCACCAGGGCACTGCATACAGACCCACCAGAGCACTGCACACAGACCCACCAGAGCACTGCACACAGATCCACCGGGGCACTGTACACAGACCCACCGGGGCACTGCACACAGACCCAGCAGGGCACTGCACACAGATCCACCGGGGCACTGCACACAGACCTACCGGAGCACTGCACACAGATCCATCGAGGCACTGCACACAGACCCACCGGGGCACTGTACACAGACCCACCAAAGCACTGCACACAGACCCACCAGAGCACTGAACACAGTTCTGCCAGAGCACTGCACACAGACCCACCAGAGCACTGCACACAGATCCACTGGGGGACTGCACTCAGACACACCAGGGCACTGTACACAGACCCGCCAGAGCACTGCACACAGATCGCCAGGGCTCTGACTACAAACCCACCAGAGCACTGCACAGAGACCCACCAGGCCACTGCACACAGACCCACCAGAGCACTGCACACCGACACACCAGGGCAATGCACACAGACACATCAGAGCACTGCACACAGACCCACCGGGGCACTGCACACAGACCTACCGAAGCACTGCACACAGATCCACCGAGGCACTGCACACAGACCCACCGGGGCACTGTACACAGACCCACCAGAGCACTGCACACAGACACACCAGGGCACTGCATACCGACACACCAGGGCACTGCACACAGAGCCACCAGCGCACTGCACACAGACACGCCAGGGCACTGCACACAGACACACCAGGGCAATGCACACAGACCCACCAGGGCACTGACTACAGACCCACCAGAGCACTGACCACAGATCTGCCAGGGCACTGCACACCAACCGACCGGGCACTGTACACAGACCCACCAGAGCACTGCACACAGACCCATCAGAGCACTGCACACAGACCCACCAGAGCACTGCACACAGATCCACCAGGGCACTGCACACAGACCCACCAGAGCACTTCACACAGACACACCAGGGCACTGCACACAGACCCACCAGAGCACTGAACACAGTTCTGCCAGAGCACTGCAAACAGACCCACCAGAGCACTGCACACAGATCCACTGGGGGACTGCACTCAGACACACCAGGGCACTGTACACAGACCCGTGAGGGCACTGTACACAAACCCGTCAGAGCACTGTACACAGACCCACCAGAGCACTGCACACAGATCGCCAGGGCTCTGACTACAAACCCACCAGAGCACTGCACAGAGACCCACCAGGCCACTGCACACAGACCCACCAGAGCACTGCACACCGACACACCAGGGCAATGCACACAGACACATCAGAGTACTGCACACAGACCCACCGGGGCACTGCACACAGACCTACCGGAGCACTGCACACAGATCCACTGCACACAGACCCACCGGGGCACTGTACACAGACCCACCAGAGCACTGCACACAGACACACCAGGGCACTGCATACCGACACACCAGGGCACTGCACACAGAGCCACCAGCGCACTGCACACAGACACGCCAGGGCACTGCACACAGACACACCAGGGCAATGCACACAGACCCACCAGGGCACTGACTACAGACCCACCAGAGCACTGACCACAGATCTGCCAGGGCACTGCACACCAACCGACCGGGCACTGTACACAGACCCACCAGAGCACTGCACACAGACCCATCAGAGCACTGCACACAGACCCACCAGAGCACTGCACACAGATCCACCAGGGCACTGCACACAGACCCACCAGTGCACTGCACACAGACACACCAGGGCACTGCACACAGATCCATCAGGGCACTGCACACTGACCGACCGGGCACTGCACACAGACCAACCAGAGCACTGCACACCGGGCACCGGGCACTGCACACAGACCAACCAGAGCACTGCACACAGACACACCAGGGCACTGCACACAGACACACCAGGGCACTGCACACAGGGCACTGCGCACAGACCCGCCAGGCCACTGCACACAGACCCACCAGAGCACTGCACACAGATCCACCAGAGCACTGCACACAGACCCACCAGAGCACTGCACACAAACCCACCAGAGCACTGCACACAGACTGCCCGGGAACTGCACCACCCCCACTCCTCACCCCATAATGGCCCTGTGCACAGATTACATTCCGACACTGCACACAGAACACTGCAGATACATCTCACCAGACACTACACACAGACCCACCCAGACCGCTTGCACAGATCACACTGGCAATACACACAGAGATCACACCGGACACTGCACACAGATCACACTGCACACAGACCACACCGGACACTGCACAGAAATCTATCAGGACGGTGCACACCGACCCCCAGAGATCCTGTGCCCAGATTACACTGTGGCACTGCCCAAGTACCTCACCGGATCTTACACGCAGAAGCACCCGGACACTTCGCTCAGTTTTTCTTACACTGCACACAGACCCACCTCTGACACCGGCACAAGTCCCACCGGACGCTGCACACAGACCCGCCAGGATGCTGTGCACAAATCACACTCTGGCACTGCAATCACGTCACACCGGACACTGCACACATATCACGCTCGGGCACTTCTGCACACAGATCACACTGCACACAGCTCGCACCGGACACTGCACAGAAATCTATTAGGGCGGTGAACACCGACCCCCAGAGATCCTGTGCCCAGATTACACTGTAGCACTGCACACGTACCTCACCGGATGATACACACAGAAGCACCCGGACACACGGACGCTGCACACAGACCCGCCAGGATGCTGTGCACAAATCACACTCTGGCACTGCAATCAGGTCACACCGGACGCTGCACACAGATCACGCTCGGACACTGCACACACCCACCGGACACTGACAGTCCCGGCACCTATGCGCCCGCCGACCACAACCCCACTCCTGCCGCCTCATCAGTGTGCCAGGAACTCGGACCTGCCCGATCCGTGCCTTCTACCTCGGGTGGCGATGCCCCCGCGACGCCCCCACTGAACCTCGCAGAACTTTATCTCTGTTCCAAATCTACCCCCAACCAACAACCTAAGGGCTGAAAGAGGGGGTCCGTATCCCAACATCATATCAACTGAGTACCCCCTTACAAGAGGACTGCCTACGACATACGGCGCTACTGACGTCAGAAGTCATTACCACTAGAATATGGTTAAAACCCGCCACACCTTACAGGTGTAAAGTTTACCCTTCTTCAAACCCCACCGAGCACTGCACACTCAACAACCCGAGCACTGCACACTGACTGTGCGGATACTGTGCAAAGAACAACTCGGGCACTGCACACAAACCAATCCGTGCACTGCAAAAGGTATATCAGGACACTGCACACAGACGTATGCGAACTCTGCACACAAAATAACAGATTATCAGGACACTGCACACAGACCTTCCAGGACCCAGCACACAGGTCACACGTGGACACCGCATACAGAGCCATGCGGACACTGCACACAGACCTACCCGGACCCAGCACACAGGTCACACGTGGACACCGCAAACAAAGCCATGCGGACACTGCATACAGACCTACCCGGACCCTGCACACAGGTCACACGTGGACACCGCATACAGAGCCATGCGGACACTGCACACAGACCTACCCGGACCCTGCACACAGGTCATACGTGGACACCGCATACAGAGCCATGCGGACACTGCACACAGACCTACCCGGACCCAGCACACAGGTCACACGTGGACACCGCATACAGAGCCATGCGGACACTGCACACAGACCTACCCGGACCCTGCACACAGGTCACACGTGGACACCGCATACAGAGCCATGCGGACACTGCACACAGACCTTCCCGGACCCAGCACACAGGTCACACGTGGACACCGCAAACAAAGCCATGCGGACACTGCATACAGACCTACCCGGACCCTGCACACAGGTCATACGTGGACACCGCATACAGAGCCATGCGGACACTGCACACAGACCTACCCGGACCCTGCACACAGGTCATACGTGGACACCGCAAACAAAGCCATGCGGACACTGCATACAGACCTACCCGGACCCTGCACACAGGTCACACGTGGACACCGCATACAGAGCCATGCGGACACTGCACACAGACCTACCCGGACCCTGCACACAGGTCATACGTGGACACCGCATACAGAGCCATGCGGACACTGCACACAGACCTACCCGGACCCTGCACACAGGTCATACGTGGGCACCGCAAACAAAGCCATGCGGACACTGCACACAGACCTACCCGGACCCTGCACACCGCAGACTGCAAAAAAGCACCGCCCCAACATTACAAACATCTCACAGGACACCGGTATGGAGTCCTGCCATCTGTGCACAGAAGCTCTAAACTCCATTAAAACACACGGAATGTGGAAGGGGACGTGTGCGCCGCGTGCAGCCCTAGATTGGGGGGTTTACCCCGCCCTTGGAATTTACAATATTGCTGTAGAGAAGCTAATGCAGACCCAGAAATGCAGGGTTGCGCGCCTGCTTTACTCACCCCGCGTGCAGGTACAGGCAGCCAGAGACAGGTCTGGGGCGCTTCTTGGCGCCTTCGGCGCTGTGATCCTCCGCAGACAGGCGGCGAGGGTCCTCCCCCCTACTCCGTGCAGTTTTATCCGGGAGGGGGGGCCAATGGAGGGGCACAGCATAGGACTTGACCCCCTCCCCCGCCCGTCCCAACATGCCCACGTCCCTCATCCGCAGCACACGCACACAGACACACAGTGTTCCCATTGCCAGGGTGGCTGTCCACCCGCGTCTGCCAGCAGCCCCACCCTTCTTCACGGGGAGGGCTGTTCTACAGAAGACGCCGAACGACCGCTCATTTAATCAAACGCTTTAATTGCTGCACTAATCAGTTTCGTGATTACAGGTGCTCAATCCGTCTTCATTTTGGGAGAGTTATATTGACCCCAGGAGGAAGCTGCCTCGCGCCCGTTAACTCGTAGGCAATACCTTAATATGCGTGTATGTGTGTGTGTGTGTATATATATATATATATATATATATATATATATATATATATATATATATATATATATATATATATATATATATATATATATATATATATATATATATATATATACATATATACATATATATATACACACACATACATACATATATATTTTGTTTTTCTTGGTTCCCCCAGATACTGTTTGCTTGGTACACACCGCAAGCAAGCACGCACGCACACACACGCACGCACCCAGACACGCACACACACACGCCAGTCCGTCCTGCCGTGTGCCAGGGCAGGAGGCCACGATGCCCAGATGGCCGCAAATGCCCCAGCTCTGAGAGGGCCTGGGCTTGTGATGCCTTTTGTGTCTGCAGCCGTGACCAAGAAGAGGGTGAGGGGGGCCGGGAGAGCCCAGTATGCGGCTCCTCCCCCACCCTTCAAGACCCCCCTCCCACCCCATGATTGATGATCTTGGGGAGCAGGGGGTAATGGGCTGCTTTGCAGTCTAAGGCAGGGTTAGTTCCGGCACAGTGATTGGCTGACCACAAAGAAGGAACATACACACAGTCGGCTCCCACCACCCCCGCTCCCACCAACTGCTCACAACAGTTCTTGTTTGGGGGAAAAGTTCATTTGGTTCAGCGGGGTGAAGGGGAGGGGCGAGGGCACAACATCTTCCTAAATTTTGCTAAATACCCCTCATGTAATTAGTACCGCCATTAGAAGGCATTACGGGATAATATAGCCCGAACCCCAACACAGCCTCGCAAGTCAGCCGCGGGAGCACAGACTGGAGGGCAGGAGGATGGGGGGCGGGGTGGGGCGAGGGTGGGGGGGGCAGTAACAATGCACATGTTGGGGTTTGCAGTTTTGGGACCTAGCATCGCACATATGTCACCGACATTGTATTTTTGTTTAAAAACAGCAGTCCTACGAGTGTGTGGTGGTGGGGAGCGTACACGCACTCGCCTTCACGAACAGTGCTTGGCGGGAGTAGCCAGACTTCGAAGCACATGTGATTTTTTTTTGCTTTCGAAAAAATGTTACATAAATACGTATTTCCTGCCCAGCAAACAATGAGAGACAAGAGGGCAGGCAGCCATGCGGCCCCCACTTCCCTGGGGGGGGGGGGGGGGGGACACAAGCGGGGTTTGTTTGCTGGGGGCAGACAGCGCCGGGGAGCCCGGGCAGGAGCGGCCTCCCAATCAGAGAAACATGAATGGGAACTGAGAGAGGGGAGGCAGGAGCCACACTACACTTTACACCCCTGCCACGCGAATACATGCCCTCACGCACCATTCTTCTTTCCATGCACTCTTTACGCTCCCCCCACACAAATTCACACACGCCATTCTTCTTTCCATACACACTTTACGCTCCTGCCACACAAATACATGCACTCACATGTCATTCTTCCTCTCATGCACACTTTACTCCCCCGCTACACAAATGCACACAATCACAAGCCATTCTTCTTTCTATGCACACTTTATGCTCCCGCTACACAAATACATGCACTCACATGTCATTCTTCCTCTCATGCACACTTTACTCTCCCGCTACACAAATACACACACTCGTATGCCATTCTTCTTTCTATGCATACTTTACGCTCTGCTACACAAATACACGCACTAAAACATCATTCTTCTTTCGGTACAAACTTTACACTCCTACCACACAAATGCATGAACTAACACATTCTTCTTCTTTCCATACACACTTTATACACCAGCCATGCAAATAAAAGCACTCACATGTCATTCTTCTTTCCATACACACTTTTACACTACCTCCACAAAATGCATGCACCCACATGTCACACTTTACGTTCCCACCACACAAATACGCACACTCACATGGCATTCATCTTTCCATACAAACGTTACACTCCCACCACACTAATAAACACTAATAAACACACACAAACATCATTCTTCTTTCCATATACACTTGCCACTCCCACCACACAAATGCATGCACTCACACATCATTCTGCTCTCCAAGCACACTTTATGTTCCCTTCATGTAGATACACGCACTCACATATCATTCTTCTTTCAATACACACTTTAAACTCCTGCCACACAAAAACATGCACTCACACGTCATTCTTCTTTGCATACACACTTTACACTCCCGCCATACAAATACACACACTCACACATCATTCTTCTTTCCATACAAGCTTTACACTCCCACTGCACAAATACATGCACTCACACATAATTCTTGCTACTATACACACTTTTACAATCTCGCCACACAAATACACACACTCACAAGTCATTCTTCTTCCCATACAAGCTTTACACTCCTGCCACACAAATAAACGCACTCACACATCATTCTTCTTTCCATACAAGCTTTACACTCTTGCCACACAAATACATGCACTCACACGTCATTCTTCTTTCCATACACACTTTACACTACCACCACATAAATACACACACTCACATGTCATTCTTCTTTCCATACAAGCTCTATACTCCTGCCACACAAATACACACACTCACACATCATTCTTCTTTCCATACAAGATTTACACTCTCACATCATTCTTCTTTCCATACACACTTTACAATCCCACCATGCATACACGCACTCTCACGTCATTCTTCTTTCTCTACACACTTTACACTCCCACCACGCAAATAAATACACTCACATGCCATTCTTCTTTCCATAAACACTTTATACTACTGCCACACAAATACACACACTCACACGTCAGTCTTCCTTCCATACAAACTTTACACTCATGGCCACGCAGATACCAACAATCACACATGATTCTTCAGTCCATACACACTTTACACTCCAGTCACACAAATAAACACACTCACACATCATTCTTTTTTCCATACACACTTTACATTCTTGCCACTCAAATACACCCACTGGCACACAATTCTTTTATCCAAAGACACTTTACACTCCAGCCACAAAAATACACGCACTCGCACAGCATTCTTCTTTCCATAACATAACATGTATTTGTAAAGCGCACGTTCGCCCAACTGTATCTTGGCCCTGAATAACAGGTGTTTATCGTTATTGTTACCCAACTCAATCATACTCACTTTGTTGACCTCAGAAAGATGGAAGGCTGAGTAAACCCGCTGGGATTTGAGCTCTAATTATGAGGTCTTACACAGGCCCCTACAGTGGATGTTTTAGTCCACTGAGACGCCAGACCCGTCTCCGTAGGGGTAGCCCGCCTTGCCCCTCTCTTTCTATATCTGGGCGCGGCTTGAGAGTCAATGTAACTTACACCTCTCTTTCCACAGTGCAGGCCCCCCTCTCACCCTGCACGTCCCTCTCTCTGCCCAGGTCAGCTTGCAAGCTTGGCAGTATATGAAGGTACCCCACCTTTTACATGTAGATGTCTTGCGCCGCACATAGTGCACGCAGACCCATCCCCAGACTCTCTGTATGGGGGTGCATGGTGGTACCTCACACACAGGTAGGAAATCTCTCTCGCAGTATCTGGTTCTGGGGAAAGAGTAACAAAGGTGGGGGTGGGGCGGTTCCATGCAGATAGTATATATATGTCCTATTTTCGCCTCTCTGTCTCTGGGGTCGGCTGCGTGTCCGTGGATCGGGGAGAGGGTCTTACTTCCAGACTGAGCCCTCAGTGAATGAATGACTGATTGAAAGCGGAGAGTATAGCAGCCCCTTATTCCGTCTGCCTCTCATTCTGTCCGTATCTGTGTCGGAAGAATGGGGAGCCAGCAAAGACCTAACGGGCGTCCTGGCTGGCTTCTTAGGTTGTAGCCCCTCTGCCTGCGTGGTGCCCTCCCCAGGACTAATCCGATGGAGGGAGATGTGTGTGTACCTGCCCGTTCTGACTGTCTTCTTGTGCTCAGCTAATAGGCCCCGGACCACCCAGATTGTTCCTGGCCTGCCCCCATCAAACCCACAAATCAAGACTTGAAGACCAGAGCTGTGGGTAAAAGAGGCCATGTTTATTATAAACCATCACATATAAACATGACAATATAAATCATCAATTAAGATTCAAATTTCATACGACATAGATTTGTCTTTGATCACTGTATGACATTTCATATCTATGTTGATCATCACTTCATAATTTATCCGTAGAAATGACAGAACTTAATTTCATCGGCAAAGAATGTTCTCTGTCGCTCCAGCACTAAGGGGCCTTCTGGCTCGGACCACCCCAACTAAGAGCCACGCAAGGCACAACCCACCTGCGTCCTTGAGAGGTGAGCCCCTGCCTTCTGGTCCTTGTCTGCCACCTGAGGGGCCCACCCCTCCACCACCAGGCTGCCCACCGGGGCTCGAAGGGAATAACCAGGGGCAGATGCCCCATGCCCTAGGTTGTAAACTGATGCCCTTGCCCCCAGCCGGTGTCTCCATACCCTCTGGGGTGAGCTTACCGTATCACCCCCTCAGAGCTGGCCTAGGGTGTATGCAGGCTGACTCCCCTTAACAATGTAAGGCAATTTATGTGGCCTCATTACCACCACAAGGGCGACCAGGGTCAACCGCCCTTCGCCCTCCCCACCACCAGACCACTCCGGAACCACCAAGATCCAACTATCTATAGGCTCAGAGCCATGTCTTAATTCAAATGCCCGGATCCATCAGTCTGGGTCCCAGGTAGACACGTGCCCGCCATTGAAGTGAAGCATACAATTACCATGCCCATTTTGTGGGTGCCTAACCAGGCGGGCCCCTGCCACGGGCACGTCTAGGCCATACCGGCCTTCCAGGCACTTGGCCGAAACATTAAAGTAGGCATTTGACATGAGTCCTGGCCCCCAATTTCTCCCAGGGACTATGAGACCACGGAAACGTCCTATCCCAATTTGGGCAAACACAGACAGCTTCCCTCGCGGCCCGGTGACCAGGTCCCAACCTATCATTACCTCCTAAATGTAGGATAAGCACACTCAGGGAAATGTAGTCCCCCTATCCCCTATCAAAAGTGAAAAACCGGCGGCTTAATCAAAGAACTATTTCGATTGCACGTGTAATTGTCAGCATGCCCTTCCTGCAAATCCCACAATGGAGCGTGAAAAGCGGCGGCTATGTGGGAGAGGTATAATCAGCTGCACGTGTTGATATCAGCGTGCACCCCCTTCATGTACGAAAAGCCGGCATCCCGCGTGTTACTTCAGTAAAATCGTTATAGTTCTTTGATTAAGCCGCCGGTTTTTCACTTTTGATAGGGGTATATACAAGAGGATACAATCCCCTGATGAGGCATTTCCTATCATTGAATCGCCAAAATTCTCTTACCGCGTGCATTGGTGCGGTTGCAGACATAGTTATAATGTTGCACTTCTGTGATGACGTTAGCTTCATGGTATCGTGCTGTTTTTAAAGATTGAAGTTATCTGGGTCCTCTGAACATCACTATCTTACAGAGGATCTGTAGAAGCTCATTCTGTATCATCCGGTAAAATCTGCCCGTTTGATGACATCTTATATCTGCCAAGAACTATTGGGAGACATATATTGTAATCCTGATGAAGGTGGTTAAATGTTAAAGACCGCCGAAACGCGTCGATGCAAAAGGAGAAATACAACTGTTAAAAAAAAACAAGGAAAAATTCTGACTTTCTGCTGAATTTTACTCCTGTCTTGTATCTCCTTTTTAATAATAGGAATTTTTTTATTGAATTTATGAAATTTTTCCTTTTTAACAATGTTTGTTTCCCAATTTAAATTTTAATTTAGTTTCTTTGTATACTAATACATCGTATGTATCTATTTTACTATAGTGTTTTCACTGTTATTATACATATTTTTGTATTGCTTTCATATTTTGTCGTTGTTGTTGATGAGTTTACAATTAACTGTTTGTAAGAATTTATGTTTCTACGTTAAGGTGCCCAAAGGGAAGCTTAGTTTGACTTGACTTAATCATGTGCATACTGCATGTCTCTGCCTGATTGCAGGTAGCACATGGCCTCTCAGTCCAGCTGCATACAGTGCATTGCCTCTCAGTCCAGCTGCATACAGTGCATGGCCTCTCAGTCCAGCTGCATACAGTGCATGGCCTCTCAGTCCAGCTGCATACAGTGCATGGCCTCTCAGTCCAGCTGCATACAGTGCATGGTCACTCTCAATGAGCCCACGCACAGTGCATGGCCTCTCAGTCCAGCTGCATACAGTGCATGGCCTCTCTTAGGGAGTGCAGGCGCAGTGCATGGCCTCTTACTCCAACTGCATACAATGCATGGCCTCTTAGTCCAACTGCATACAGTGCATGGCCTCTCAGTCCAGCTGCATAAAGTGCATGGCCTCTCTGTCCGGCTGCATACAGTGCATGGCCTCTCTTAGGGAGTGCAGGCGCAGTGCATGGCCTCTTAGTCCAACTGCATACAATGCATGGCCTCTTAGTCCAACTGCATACAGTGCATGGCCTCTCAGTCCAGCTGCATAAAATGCATGGCCTCTCTGTCCGGCTGCATACAGTGCATGGCCTCTCTTAGGGAGTGAAGGCGCAGTGCATGGCCTCTTAGTCCAAATGCATACAATGCATGGCCTCTCTCAATGAGCACAGTGCAGGGCCTCTAAGTTGAACTCCATACAGTGTATTGTCTCTCAGTCCAGCTGCATACAGTGCATGGCCTCTCAGTCCAGCTGCATACAGTGCATGGCCTCTCAGTCCAGCTGCATACAGTGCATGGCCTCTAAGTCCAGCTGCATACAGTGCATGGCCTCTCAGTCCAGCTGCATACAGTGCATGGCCTCTCAGTGCAGCTGCATACAGTGCATGGCCTCTCAGTCCAGCTGCATACAGTGCATGGCCTCTCAGTTCAGCTGCATACAGTGCATGGTCTCTGTCAATGAGCGCACACACAGTGCATGGCCTCTCAGTCCAGCTGCATACAGTGCATGGCCTCTCTTAGGGAGTGCAGGTGCAGTGCATGGCCTCTCAGTCCAACTGCATACAATGCATGGCCTCTTAGTCCAACTGCATACAGTGCATGGCCTCTCAGTCCAGCTGCATACAGTGCATGGCCTCTCTTAGGGAGTGCAGGCGCAGTGCATGGCCTCTCAGTCCAACTGCATACAATGCATGGCCTCTTAGTCCAACTGCATACAGTGCATGGCCTCTCAGTCCAGCTGCATAAAGTGCATGGCCTCTCTGTCCGGCTGCATACAGTGCATGGCCTCTCTTAGGGAGTGCAGGCGCAGTGCATGGCCTCTTAGTCCAACTGAATACAATGCAAGGCCTCTCTCAATGAGCACAATATCAGTGCATGGCCTCTCAGTCCAGCTGCATTCAGTGCTTGGCCTCTCTCAGTGAGTACAAGCACACTACATGGCCTCTAAGTCCAACTGCATAGAATGCATGGCCTCTCAGTCCGGCTGCATACTGTGCATGGCCTCTCAGTCCAACTGCATACAGTGCATGGCCTCTCAGTCCAGCTGCATAAAGTGCATGGCTTCTCTGTCCGGCTGCATGCAATGCATGGCCTCTTAGTCCAACTGCATACAGTGCATGGCCTCTCAGTCCAGCTGCATAAAGTACATGGCCTCTCTGTCCGGCTGCTTACAGTTCATGGTCTCTCAGTCCAACTGCATACAATGCATGGCCTCTAAGTCCAACTGAATACAGTGCATGGCCTCTCTGTCCAGCTGCATACAGTGCATGGCATCTAAGTCCAACTGCAAACCGTGCATGGTCTCTCAGTCCAGCTGCATACAGTGCATGGCCTCTCTGTCCGGCTGCATACAGTGCATGGTCTCTCTGTCCGGCTGCATACAATGCATGGTCTCTCAGTCCAGCTGCATACAGTGCATGGCCTCTCAGTCCAGCTGCATACAATGCAAGGCCTCTAAGTCCAACTGCATACAGTGCATGGCCTCTCAGTCCAGCTGCATACAGTGCAGGGCCTCTCAGTCCAGCTGCATACAGTGCATGGCCTGCCTGTCCAGCTGCATACAGTGCATGGCCTGTACGTCCTGCTGAATACAGTGCATAGTCCCTCTAAGTGAGCGCAGGCACAGTGCATGGCCTCTCAGTCCAACTGCATACAGAGCATAGACTCTCTCAGCGAGTGCACGCTCAGTGTATGGTTTCTAGTTCTGAAATCGTGCATGGTTTCTCTGTCTGACTTTGTATTGAATATGGCTCTCTGCGATTTCAGGCAATATTTGGTGGTTAATGGTGGTTCCCAGCACAGAACACAACCTCTCTCATTGGATACATGGTGTATTCTCTCTTGCAGTGAGTGTGATATATGGTGTAGTCTCTCGCAGTGAGTGTGATACATGGTGTAGTCTCTCTTGCAGTGAGGCACTACATGGTGTAGTTTCTCTTGCAGCGAGTGTGATACACAGTGAAGGCTATCTTGCAGTGAGGCGCTACATGGTGCCGTCTCTCTTGCAGCAAATGTGATACATGATGAATCTCTCCTACAGTGAGTCTGATATATAGCGTTTTCTCTCTTTCAGTGAGTCTGATACAAGGCGAAGTCTCTCTTGCAGTGAGTGTGATACTGGTGTACTCTCTTGCAGTGAGTGTGATACTTGGTGTAGTCTCTTTTGCAGTGAGGCGCTACGTGGTGTAGTTTCTCTTGCAGTGAGTGTGATACATGGTGTATTGTATCTTGCAGTGAGGCGCTACATGGTGTAGTCTCGCTTGCAGTGAGTGTGATACATGGTGTAGTCTCGCTTGCAGTGAGGGTGATACATGGTGTAATCTCTCTTGCAGTGAGTTTGATACATGGTGTAATCTCTCTTGCAGTGAGGCGCTTCATGGTGTAGTCTCTCTTGCAGTGAGTGTGATACATGGTGTATTGTATCTTGCAGTGAGGCGCTACATGGTGTAGTCTCGCTTGCAGTGAGTGTGATACATGGTGTAATCTCTCTTGCAGTGAGTATGATACATGGTGTAATCTCTCTTGCAGTGAGGCGCTTCATAGTGTAGTCTCTCTTGCAGTGAGTGTGATACATGATGCAATCTCTCTTGCAGTGAGTATGATGCATGGTGTAATCTCTCTTGCAGTGAGTATGATACATGGTGTAATCTCTCTTGCAGTGAGGCGCTTCATGGTGGAGTCTATCTTGCAGTGTGTGTGATACATGGTGTAGTCTCTCTTGCAATGAGTCTGATACATGGTGTAATCTCTCTTGCAGTGAGTATGATACATGGTGTAATCTCTCTTGCAGTGAGACGCTTCATGGTGTAGTCTCTCTTGCAGTGAGTGTGATAAATGGTGTAATCTCTCTTGCAGTGAGTATGATACATGGTGTAATCTATCTTGCAGTGAGGCGCTTCATGGTGTAGTCTCTCTTGCAGTGAGTGTGATTCATGGTGTAATCTCTCTTGCAGTGAGTATGATACATGGTATAGTCTCTCTTGCAGTGAGTGTGATACATGGTGTAATCTCTCTTGCAGGGAGTATGATACATTGTGTAATCTCTCTTGCAGTGAGTATGATGCATGATGTAGTCTCTCTCTCAGTGAGTATGGTATATGGTGCAGTCTGTCTTGCAGTGAGTGTGATTCATGGTGTAATCTCTCTTGCAGTGAGTATGATACATGGTGTAATCTCTCTTGCAGTGAGTGTGATACATGGTGTAATCTCTCTTGCAGTGAGTATGATACATGGTGTAATCTCTCTCGCAGTGAGGCGCTTCATGGTGGAGTCTCTCTTGCAGTGAGTCTGATACATGATGTAATCTCTCTTGCAGTGAGTGTGATCCATGGTGTAGTCTCTCTTGCAGTGAGTGTGATACACAGTGTAGTCTAATTTACAGCCAGTGTGATACATGGTGGTCTCTCTTTCAATGAGTATGATACATTGAATAGTCTCTTTTTCAGTGAGTGTCATACATGGTGCAGTCTCTCTTGCATTGAGTGAAATATACAGAGTATTGTCTGTTGCAGCGAGTGTAATGCACAGTGTAGTCTCTCTTGTAGTGAGTGTGATCCATGGTGTAGTGTCTCTTGCAGTGAGTGTGATACATTGTGTAGTCTCTCTTGCAGTGAGTGTGATACATGGTGTAGTCTCTCTTGCAGTGTGTGTGATACTTGGTGTAGTGTATGTTACAGTGAGTGTGATACATGGTGTAGTCTCTCTTGCAGTGTGTGTGATACTCGGTGTAGTCTATCTTACAGTGAGTGTGATACATGTTGTAGTCTATCTTGCAGTGAGTGTGATACATGGTGTAGTCTCTCTTGCAGTGAGTGTGATACATAGTGTAGTCTCTCTTTCAGTGAGTGTGATACTTGATGTAGTCTCTCTTTCAGTGTGTGTGATACATGGTGTAGTCTATCTTACAGTGAGTGTGATACAGGGTATAGTCTCTCTTGCAGTGTGTGTGATACATGGCGTAGTCTCTCTTTCAATGAGTGTGATACATGGTGTTGTCTCTCTTTCAGTGAGTGTGATACATGGTGTAGTCTATCTTGCAGTGAGTGTGATACATGGTGTAGTCTATCTTGCAGTGTGTGTGTGATACATGGTGTAATCTCTCTTGCAGTGAGTGTGATACATGGCGTAGTCTCTCTTTCAGTGAGTGTGATTCATGGTGTACTTTAAACAAGGTCAAGGTGCACCACTTTAGAATTTGTAGAAACTGATAACTTTGATGAGGTTAACAGCAATAATCACATAAGTTTGTTACTTGTGTTCTTTGAGAATTCTTTATTGAGTTCAGTTGAGAGTAAAAAAACACATACAGGAGCTACAGCCGACGCGTTTCGTCCTCTTGGGACTTCTTCAGGGCACAATAAAGAATAAGATAATGTCCTTGTATCCTCTCCCGCAGTTATTAGGATTCGTGGATTTGTCTGTGACGTATAACTGTGCTCAATTAGGCATCCTGTTTAACAATATAGTTTTATGTGGAGGAATCTGATCTGTCCGCGCCGTTCTTGATCTTGGGCGAAATGTGTCTATTTGTAGTCTCGTTCTGCAAAAGCTCTTTTAGAAGGGTATTTCAATTTTATATATCTAATTCTTCATCAAAATATGGATGATAGTCCAAATGGAGCTGGAACCAGGGTAAAAGGCATGGAATGTAGATTCTGTCTGACTATCTATTGTTGTTAACTTGTTGTAGAGGAATTGTTTATTGGTCCTCCTGCTTGGACACTCTTAATAAAGTGAGCAAAAGCATCCCCTGGTTCCTAGAGCAGCATGCAATACAACGTCCTCCTCCGTCAGGTAGCAGCAGCGATTCATGGTGTAGTCTATCTTGCAGTGTGTGTGATACATGGTGTAGTCTCTCTTGCAGTGTGTGTGATACACTGTGTAGTCTCGCTTTCAGTGAGTGTGATACATGGTGTGGTCTATCTTTCAGTGAGTGCTATGCCTAGTGTAGTTTCTCCTGCAGTGAGTGTGATACATGAGGTGGCCTCTTTTGCAGTGAGTGTAATATATAGTTTAGAATATCTTGTAGTGAGTGTGATACATGATGTAATCTCTTTTGCATTGAGTGTGATATATGGTGTCGTTTCTCTTGCAGTGGATGTGATACAGTGTGTAGTCTATCTTGCAGTGAGTGTGATAAATGATGTAGTCTCTTCTGCAGTGAGTACTACACATGATGTAGTTTCTCTTGCAGTGGATGTGATACATGGTGTAGTCTCTCTTGCAGTGAGTGTGATCTATGGTTTAGTATATCATGCAGCGAGTGTATGCAGGGTGTCGTCTCTACACCTGATTACATGAAGTGTGTGCTTCCTGCTCGTGAATTCCCGTGAGTGGTGTTGTGTCACTTTAAGGCTGCAGTGCTGCGTGCAGTGTATGGCCCACATGTCTGACTTCATGCAGCAAATGTAAATGTAAATGTAAATGTAGGTATACTTATATAGCGCAACCTGTCACCACAAAGGGCATCCTGGCGCTTGCCTAGGGAACCCGTCCTGGTATTCCCCTGTGAGAAGCCCCAAAATGGTCTGTCTCAGGCAGTGCATGCACGTCTGTGGCTCCAAGCATGCAGCCTATGGCCTCTCTGACTGTATGCAGGACATCACCTCTCACAGTAACTGCACGTGCAGTGTATGGTTATGATTGTCTGTCTACATGCAGCATTTGTCTCCCTCTCTGGCTGCACGCAGTGTCTGCTCTTCGTGGCTTTCTGCAGGCAGCGTATGGCATCTCCTATTCATGAGCTGCATTTTTTAGTGCATTTAGTAGCATTACAATAGTACTACCAACGTGCTACAAAATACTATTTACAAACCTACGAGCGTAAATCTCCACCTTCACCTCTCCTGCCTTTTCTATGGTAAGAACCTCACACAGGTGCGATTACTACTTATGAGTTAATGTGAGAGGCACCAGGAGTAGTGGCTGAAAAGTGGTCATACTTCAGGGAGGGGTAAGGAGGGGTTTAGGGAAGGTTATTGAGGGGGTCTAGGGAGGGACACGCACCCATCCGCAAAAGAGGAAGCCCTTTGCTATTCACAAACTGCACTTCTAAAGTTACTAAAGCCAAAAAGAGACAAAAACATAGTGAATTGCTCCAGCTCAGAACTGGAGTAAGTGTAGCGCCACACATGGCCAACTACTGGTACTACAACTTCCTCCCATACAAAATAATGGAGGTATGGACTTAAAACCAAGCCCCAATGGAAAAAGTATAAAATGAAATTATTTAAAATGGCTAAAATATAGATAAATATATTTCAATGTTAAAAAAAAGAAAATAAAGCAAATGTATTATTTAACTACAAAATATTTTAACAGCTGTTTTACATTTATAAATTAATGTACATTATGTTTCATTACAAAAGAATTAAACTAGTTTTAATTAATTCTGTGCATCCTTTTAATAATTATTGATGCACAATATACTGATATTATTTTACTGTAGGTGTGAATTTATTTTTTCAATCCAAATGAAACTATATATAGGTTAATTAAAGATTGTATTCACAAGTAAGTTAATGGTATTGTGCCATTTGTTAGATTGTTCTACATTTAAAATTAATATAAGATTAATTTAAATTAACATGTAGCATAAAAAATATTTTTTTAAAGTTTAATAAACATTTGTATTTTCCCCTGTATTTTACCATATGAAGTCTTCACAGCCAGGATGAAGATCTCCCTATAGTAAAATGCAGGTAACATTATTAAAACGTTTATTAAAATTTAAAATTAATTAGTAAAATATTTTTAATGTTAAATATTATTGTACATTAATTTCCTAGATTTCATTTGAATATAGAACAAAATAAAAAAATCTACAAAACTATTAACTTAACTGTGAATTAAATCTTCAATTGATTTAAATGTAGTAAATGGATATTTTTTAAATATTAAATTAAAAAACGAAATTCCCACCTAATGTAAAACAATACATGTTTTATTACACATTAATAAATATTAAACCGACCTACATAAATAATTAAAATTAGTTACATTATTTTAATAAAAATTATATTTACATCAATTATTGCATTTAAAAAATGGTGTTAGAATATTTTATAATTAAGTAATGAATGTGTTTCATTTTTTATATGTTTACCATTAAATTGTATTCATTTATATTTTTAATTATTTTACATAATTTAATTGGATTTAACATGTCCTAGAGGTTTTTATTTTTAGTCTCCATCTTAGTTCTTTTTTCTGGGAGGGTGTTGCAGCATTAGTGGTTGTATAACAAGGAGAGAGGTAGGGAGAGTACACTGACACTGTTGTTCCCCGGTCAGTAATCAAAAAACAAAAGAAGAGTGTCTATGAACAAGGCTAAGCCGTTCTAGGGAGCACAATACAGCCACACTGGGATGTTGAAGAAGGCCCTCACTCACCACCTAGTGATGGCATGCTTCATCATCGGGCCCCACCAAAGAGACCGAGTGTCTCTTTGGTGTGCTGCAACGCCAGGATTACTGCGGAGCGGGATGATGAGTTTAGGACTAACATGGTGAGTTTAGGACTAACATTCTCTGAGTCCGAAATAGCCAATATCCTGTCTGACTCTGACCAGTTCGCTGATCCAGCTATTTCACAGGTAATAGCACACACTTCGGAGTGGGATAAACTCACTGAAACCAAACAAGACAGGATACGTACTATCCTACATGGCACGATACTAAAACAATATCTTCTGAAAAACATAGCACCACGAGGACTACTCGTCACGAATGCCCCTCGAATCTTTCTTAATGACGCCACATTTAGAAAAGAATGGGCCATGATCGCGTGGCATTGTACCCGCAACTGGCTTGTCCTGATTATTAAGACAGCTTTAAGACTCTCAGACGCCCTACAGATTGAAATACAAGAAACTCAGTCTAAATTTAAAGCAACAATAACTGGTTACAAGAAGAAGCTTGACGAGATCAATAGGGAGTTAAACGAGTATAAGGATAATTTGACGCAAGCCAAAGTCAACAAATTTCAGAAAGATCTGAAAAAATTTGAATACGAGAAGGTTTATCCATACTCAGCTGCAGCATACTTTGGTGGGGCCCGATGATGAAGCATGTCATCACTAGGTGGTGAGTGAGGGCCTTCTTCAACATTCCAGTGTGGCTGTTATTGTGCTCCCTAGAACGGCTTAGCCTTGTTCATAGACACTCTTCTTTTGTTTTTTGAGCATTAGTGGTGTCCATGAGTGCTACTCGTTTAAGTCTACACTTATAAGTAACATTACACTTTGATTTTGTGAATAGTCAGAAGTGATAAAGTTACTGACAAGTTTAACAATAAATTATATGTGTAAGCTATTCAAAAGTGGAACTTTCCTTTTTGAATAGGCCGACTATGCGTTGCTTCACTCAGTGAATGCATGCACTAACATATATTGTCTGTTGTTTCTCCTAATGATTGCAGCAAAGTGTGTTGTTTTTCGTCACTGACTACATGAATTATTCAGTTTTCTTCATGCCCGCTTGGCTAGTGTATAGCTTCTCAAAAACGGTATGTGTGGACGTTGATTCACCAAAATGTCAGGGATAAATACCACTTTTAGAAAGTATGTATTTTTTTGCTTAGCCATCCTGTGTGCCTCTCCTAGGATGTGTATTGACTGTCTGGCTTTGGAGTGACAGGGGTTGGGGATGTACAGTGGCTCCAGAGAGTGTGGATGAGTCAGAGATGGGCTGAATTGACCTGGTCTGCATTTAGAGTAGTGGGAGGAGATTTACTTGCACCTGAGTGGGTCTGGTCTGCTGTAGACAATGCTGTCTCTGCCTCCTGCTGGGAAGCTGGACCAGAGAGGACCAAACTGGTTTGGACTAAGCACAGACACTCTCTGCCTGAGACGACAAAGGAATTTGGGGGCATATTGTCAAGGACATTATCCCAGCTTTAGCGGGACTTTTCACTGTGAAAGTGGCAATAATTTTACGCCCTATTAGCAAGCTGTCGCTAACAACAGTTAGAAACAGTTTCTAGGCGATAGCGAGAGGTTTGGGGCCTGCTTTGCATGTCAGCGATATTTATCGCTAATGACATGCAAAGTGAGCGTACCCAAACTGTTAGCGACTGAAAGCAGTCGCTAACATCGCTAGCGCCTATTATCAACGCAGGCACAGCGATAAAAAAATGTACGCTAAGCGCGAATATCACCAAACACTAACACCTGGTCAGACCACTTCTTAACCTGTATATCCAATGGGAGTTAGATATTCAGGTTAAGACCCTATTGGCATTAATGCCTGAATATCCTGGATTTCCAGCGATATTCACGCATTGAGCCGCTATCACCGGATATTTTATCGCATTTGAGATAAACGTTGCTAATAGCACGTTATCTCTGCGATAAAATCTGGTGATGCACGGCGATAAAAAAAACATCCCTAGGCTCATTTAGCGATAATTATCGCTAGTTGTTGATAATATGCCCCTCGGAGTATAAATATTGGGGCCCAGACCCCAGAACTTTAAAACTCTTTTGGAATCAAGAAGGCTGCGAAGAAGAAGAGCTGGAGAAGCTGTGAGAAGGGACCATCACTTTGCTATGTTTGCCTGCAGTGGCTGCTTCTGTCTTGGGCAGTGAAAGGACTGGACTGAACTTTCTCCAACTTCATTATTGAGTTTCTCCAAGGGCTTGAGGTAGAGCTTGCCCTCTGTTCAAGAAGTCTTCGGACCAGCAAAGACTTCAAGTTCTTCTGCCACCTGCACTGGGGACTGTGTGTTTTGTGCTGCGACAGAAGAAAAAGCAACCCAACGTCGGCTATGAATCCGCCGCCGGCTCCGTGTCCCGAAGACACAGCAGAGGGCACCGCCACTTTGCAACCCTGGTCTCACCGACTATAGCTCCTGACACTGCCGCTGAGCCGCTGCTTGCACCGCAATTTGTGGGCACTGCACTTCGCACGTCCTCACTTCAAGCCGCCGCCTTGGTATCTCTGACGGTGCCGCTCTATGCCAACATCGATGCCGCTGCTTGCACCGTGGTTCGAGGGCACCATTCATAAGTTACATGACACACCGTCCACATCCCACACCGCAGCCTTTGCCCACTGACGCCGGCACCTTCGACTCCAGTTCATCAGCCGACGACATCGTTTTAGCAATTGCAGCGTGATCTGCCTGCACCGCGATGACCACCGCATCACTTCGCACCGTAGCCCTTGTCTCACCGATGCAGCTGGACAACCGTCACCGAGCAGCTGCCTGCACGCGACCTGAGGGTACCGCAACACTGCACTTCACACTGCAGCCCTGACACCTGTCGACACCTACGGGGCTCATCAAGAGGTCGCCGATGCCCTACATTCCTAAAGGTACTGTGTTGTGGGTCTGCCCGAGACTGTAGCTGGCCTGTGATGCCGCTGTCAGCCAGAACTGTTTGGATTTGTTGTTCATGACGCCATTATAGCCCCAGACGGAGCTATTGACTTCAGGGATCTGTATTTCAAATCTATTTTGATTACTGAAAATTTCCGAGAACTGTATGGTGGATTTTTATCTTTTTTAGTCTTGTTTTGGAAAGTTAAAAATATTGGACATTTTTATTAACTGGTGTTGTGTCTTTTTTTAGTGTGTTCACTATATTACTGTTAGTTATGTGTAAATGCTTTACACACTGCCTCTGAGATAAGCCTGACTGCGAGTGCCAAGCTACCAAGGGGGTGAGCAGGGGTTATCTTAGGAGTGTAATTCCCTTATCCTGAGTAGGAAGAAGGGTCCCTATTTGGACAAAATACCTATCTCTGCCAACTAGAGACCCCCATTTCTAACAACCACCTATAGGATTCATACACACATCCCTATCTACAAACATTGGTAGAGAGGAATATGCAGCAAAATTAAACAATTCCTCGAAATGTTTTGATGTCTCCCTGTTTTTCCAACTTGGCGTGTGTGACTCATTATACAGCACTTACATAAAGTGGCAACAGTCTTAAAGCATAATTCTTGTACCGAAAGGTAACCCTTCTAGTACAAAACATGTGATTCAGAGAATGCACATGCCCTTGCACTATGGCACAAGAGTGAACGTTTGTGTGTGGCTACCAAAAGGGCTCCAGTGCTCAGGGAGACAAGCAATGAACATATCTTAGGAGATATGGTGCATTTCTTCTCCCTCCCATTGGCACCAGGCAGTGCATAATCCTTGGTGCAACATTACTTTGCATCAAAGAATACTAAATTTGGGTCCCAGTCTCACACAATCTCACTCACTACCTGACATTGACTCGCACTCACTTTCACTCACACACACAAATGCTTAGACATACAGACACCTGCCGACACACACACAAACCTTTTTCTAAAATAAACTCACTCTCACCCACAAGCCTTCACACAACATACCTTTAAAAACATTTTCACTTACCACAGCTGTCATCAAAGATGGCCTGTTCCAGATAAGTGTGCTCTGTTGTTATTACACTAATAGTCAATAATAGCACATTATCCACTATTAGTATAAAGAAAAACATGCTGAAAATAAGGAATGCAGCTGAGTCCCTGTGCTCTCGGCAGGCACTGCTTTTGTCATGTCTGAGGCCAGGGGTCACAAAGGCAGTGCCAGGGTTCACTAAGGGCAAGCCAAGGGTCACAGCTGCAACCCCTGGTGATTCCAAAATGATGTCCATGACTGTTTGCCAAGTGCCCAGCCTCCCTCAGTGACCGAAGGTGCAATCTTTGATCTTTCTGTCTGGTTGCATGTAGGTATGTTTGTATAGCATTGGCACAGCCACACAGAACTGTGCAATATTGGGTGTTACAATGCAGATGAAGGTGGGAGCTTGGAGGGTGGATACTGGAAGACCTGATGAACAGGGTGAGAAAGGAAGAAGTGCATGGGGTGGTGCAGTGCAACCCAGTGGCAGAGGATAAGGATCGATGACTTGCAGCGGTGAAGTGTTGAATACGCTGGGTCATGGAGTTGGCAGGGGTTGAGCATTGGGAGGGTGGGCACTGGAAGATGCACTTCAGCTGGGGGAACACAAATCAGAAGGTAGGGTGCATACCAGATAGAGACATGCATCAAGGGAGGAAGTGGGTAGCAGGGAGACAATGCATGTTGTTGAGAATTGCATTGGGGTGCACAAGTGTCAGAAGGCAGAGGGGCTGGTCAGGTACATAAGGGGGCACATGGCTGAAGGAGTAGCAAGAGGGTGTTAAGCTTGGCAGGAACCGTGGGCTGGCAGCACGGTAGGGGCAACAATTTCTTGGTGTCTAGTTGGGTGTTCAACCAAACTATCAAGTTTTCTCCATCAACCTAGAATATTTATTCTAGAATATCGACTACCACTATGTCCTCTTCTCAAGGTAATTATTTATGTATATATAGATAAATAGAGATTTATTATCCTTCTCTCCACATCTAAGGATTCTCTCTCAAATTCTCTCTCTCTCTCTCAATATATATATATATATATATATATATATATATATATATATATATATATATATATATATATATATATATATATATATATATTACATCAGCTTCTTCTCCTACGAATTCCGTAGATAAAGACACGGCACAGCAACAGTTAGCTTTCTCCACTGCTTTACTTACACACCATGTGCAAAGAAAAGTGCATCAAATGGACGGTCTACGCGTTTCGGCTTCCTGCCTTCAACTGGACCATAGAGTCCCTTGGTCTAGACCTTATTTAAATACAGTGCTGTGTATAAGTACCCTCTACCATTTCCAGGGTCATCTAGACCTTCAACCCTGCATAGTCTGTTCTCGGCTAGTACATACTCGTAGTCATTTTTGTGAGTATTTACAATTCTCGTGAAGTACGTTTATAAACCATTTACCACAAATGAAGTATTTACAATCTCACAATCATTGACTTATTCAATTTGTTTTCTATATATAGTGAACTAATAACAATTTCGGTTCATTTCAGTAAAGTAATCGTTTTGTATTATATAGAGGGGAGGTAAATTCCAAATTCATAGTTATAATGAGTTTTTTCATTTTTCAACCAAAATGCAAATAAGAATAAAAGTGTGAGTAAAAGTCAAAGTAAAAGGGTTTCCTAAATATATGTATAGCATTCCAAATTATGTTTGGTTTTTAAACCTACTATTTACAATTATATACATTCTTTAGGTCATTTTCAACCCTTAACTCATCTTATTTGCTTCTTAGGATGTATGAGAACATAGTATCTGTGGAGTACTTTACCAAACCGTTCTCTGTCCCCTCTTGGTATAAATTAGTTATTGATTCTCAAGATTTCAAGATTAAATAGCCTCATAGTGGTTTCAAGTATGTACTCTGTCCAACATCTCACATTTCACTATATACATTACATACAAAATTCCACATAGTTCTACAGTGACGGATTCAGGTCTTGTATTCTCATCTATATTGTCTATGTCAATTTACAGATGTACATGTAATTCGGCATCCAAATTATGGCCAAACGGCACCTCTGTTCCCATACTGAATATCATCCTTGATTCCAGTCGTCTTAGTTGTACCATTTGATCCCCGCCCCTCTCTGAGATTTTGCTCATCTTTATCCCTGAGTACTTTAGGAGGGCGGGATTGCTCTGATGATATTGAGCAAAATGTGTGGCCATCGGGTAGCATGGGTCCTTGTTCTTAATGGCCCTCAGATGTTGAAGTATTCTCAGTTTTAGTTTATTCACAGTGCTCCCGATATAGAACTTTCCGCAAGGACACTGTAGCCTGTAGACCACACATTTTGAGTCACATGTAATGTGGTCTTGAATGGTTTCCGTTTTGCCATTTTGTAATTTGTAATTCTTGATGTTTATTCCATGCTCACAGGCTTTACATTTGTGACATTTCCAGAAGCCTGGTGTTGTCAGCCACGTCTGTCTCCTCTCTTCCCGTAATTCCAAATGGCTCTGTGTTAGTATGTCCCTTAGGGAAGAGGTCTTTCGATACGTGATACTTGGATTTTTTGTCAAGGTTTCTTTTAAGGTGTTATCTAAAAGTAGGACTTGCCAATGTTTCTGAAGGGCTTTCTTCATGTTTGTACTTTGATTATTGAAGTCCATAATGAGTCTGGTTATCCCATTCCCTTGACTTGTCTCATGTTCCTGATTAATTTTTGGCCTCTTGTTTTTCGGAGTTAGTAACTCATTCCTCTCCTTTAGATGCATCCTACTTCGTGCCGAAGAAATTACTTCCTCTGGGTATCCCCTTTCTAGGAATCTGGCGCTCATTTTGTCGATTTCTTCTATTAGATCTTCCTGTTCCGAACAATTCCTCTTCGCTCTCAGCATTTGGCCATATGGAATACTCCATTTTAATCTCATGGGGTGTCCACTATTCGCATGTAGAATGCTATTACATGCAGTCGGCTTTCTGTGGATTTTAGAGCAAAGTTTGTTGTTTTTCACAGAAATTTCCACATCTAGGAAGATCAAAAAGTGAGAGCTGATTGTTGACGTGAATTTCAAGTTGTATTTCTTATTGTCTAGAGATCCGATGAAGTTTTCCCGTGAGTTTTCATTTCCGTCCCATATGACAAACAAGTCGTCTATGAAACGACACTAGAGCCTGATTTTTGGCCCCTCCGGATTCTCTTGATCTTTTTTTATCACGTCACTCTCCCAAGCCCCCATTAAAAGGTTTGCATAAGTGGGTGCAAATGATGTCCCCATAGCGGTCCTCTGTTTCTGGAGGTATGTCCCCCCCAAAAACAGAAAAGCATTATGGGTCAAACAGTAGCGGATCATGTCAAGTAACATGATTGTATGTTCCAGTAAATTCACAGAACGTGCTTTAAGTACTTCCCTTACTACCTCAATACCGTCCTCATGGCGAATTGAGGTATAGAGCAATGCAACATCAATGGTCGCCATTAGATAAGATGGTTTCCATTCACATGTGGTGATTTTTTGTAAAAAGTCCATTGTATCCCTTAGAAAGGAAGGTAGGCTTGTCACATAATTCATAAGAAAAATGTCTATGAATCTTGATGTAGATTCCAAAAGGGATCCTATCTAACTCACAATAGGTCTCCCTGGTGGGCATTCAAGTGACTTATGGATTTCGGTAAAAAGTATATAGTTGCCATGATTGGATTGTCGGTTTTCAGGTAGCTATACTCGTCAAAATCCAATAGACCTTTGTCCTTCCAGTTCAGTAACATAGAGTGATACTCACTTGTCCATTCTTCCATCGGGTTTGTAACCAACTTTTCATAGTGTTCCTGAACTTTCAGTTGTCTATTCGCTTCCTCAATGTAATTTGAAACATTTTGTATGACGAGGTTGCCCCCTTTATCCGAAGATTTGATAATTATCGATGTATCGTTTTTCAATTCAATCATGGCTTTATATTCTTTTGGAGACAGATTTTGTTTTTTCATTTGTCCGTTTCTTACAGATTTATTTGCAATTTTTGTTATTCCCTCGACCATAAGTTCTTGGAATAGATCCACTGTATTGCCTGGTGGAAGTTGCGGGCAGAATTTTGAACTTCTTTTCAGCCCGCTATTACCCCCTAGGTTTGTCACTATCCCAATGTTTTTACAAAAGTTGATTTCCATTTCCGGACTTATTGTGTTGTCCTCTTGGCTGGTGGAGGGGACTTCTTTGATTGACGCCAGGGTTATCATTGCTGTTAAATCTTTTTGTGCGACAGTTGATGTGGTTTCATTTGTTTTCGGAACATATGATTTTTTATTGCTTTGATGTTTTTCGGCAAAGTATTTTTTCAATTTCACTTTCCGGCAAAATTTGTAAAGGTCAATGCGTGCGTTGGGTACATTTATAGTTTTTGTTGGGCAATATGAAAGACCTCTATTTATCCAACAATTGTATATCCGACAATTGCTTATTGGATAGATTTATAACTATGTTGTTGGATATTGACTTTCTCTTCTTCATAGCTACTTTTGCTTTCCTTTGCCTCGCTTTGCTTTTACTTCTTTTTCCACCCCTTCTGGTTTTTGGTTTGTTGGGGGTTTCTTTGGTGGACGTTGTTCCCTTCCCCAAGCATTGGATCTGCCTCTTCCTCTTTGTTGCGTGACCATATGTGCTAGCTTGATCTCCCCCCGAAAATCCAGTGGTGTTGCGGTGGATTCTCCCTCAACGGAGCTCACTTCTGAGCTATCAACCTCCTCCGTCGGTTCATTGGCTCTATCCATGTTCTTATCCATGTCAACATGACTTCTTAGGGTGTCATATTTACGTGCGAATGTATAAATTCATCCGTTCATATAGTCCAACCTATCCCTAGTGAACTTATTGGCCTTTCTCTTCTCCACCTCCATTTCATGTTTTGCCACCTTCTTTTCCATGTTTTCAATTGCCTCTTTACTTTCCTCGGATGTTGGAATATCAGCGAGTTCTGATTCTAGTGCCGTTATTGTAGAAGGCAGAGGGGCTGGTCAGGTACATAAGGGGGCACATGGCTGAAGGAGTAGCAAGAGGGTGTTAAGCTTGGCAGGAACCATGGGCTGGCAGCACGGTAGGGGCAACAATTTTTTGGTGCCTAGTTGGGTGTTCAACCAAACTATCAAGTTTTCTCCATCAACCTAGAATATTTAATCTAGAATATCGACTACCACTATGTCCTCTTCTCAAGGTAATTATATATGTATATATAGATAAATAGAGATTTATTATCCTTATCTCCACATCTAAGGATTCTCTCTCAAATTCTCTCTCTCTCTCTCTCTCTCTCTCTCTCTCTATATATATATATATATATATATATATATATACCTCCAAAGCAGTTCCTTTGCGGGAGGTTATGCAGCGCTCACGCATGTGCGGTATCCTGCGGCAGAACCAAGCCGCTATTATCCTCAAAACTTTCTCCCAGCTGGGAAAAACGGGTCGCACAGCCAACTTTGGATTTTAAACAGCAATCCTTTTTATTTTGCTCATTTCCAAGGGCAACAGGCACAGAGATCTACGCGTTTCGGTGTCACTCCACCTTGATCACGATCGTGAGCAAGGTGGAGTGACACCGAAACGCGTAGATCTCTGTGCCTGTTGCCCTTGGAAATGAGCAAAATAAAAAGGATTGCTGTTTAAAATCCAAAGTTGGCTGTGCGACCCGTTTTTCCCAGCTGGGAGAAAGTTTTGAGGATATATATATATATATATATATATATATATATACATACACACACCAGTCTTTTTCCGTTGATGGTACAGCACCAAGTCAAATAAGGACAGTCTGGACTCAATTTTAATAAGCATGGTTTATTGGTAGTCCAGCAGAAAAAGGCTTACGCACAACATGTTTCGAGGCTCAGGCCTCTTGGTCATATGTCAAAATGCGTTTACAACAATTCATCTATATACCTGTGTGGCCTTATCAC